>NC_092243.1:71826969-72126969 GCF_036320965.1 Panulirus ornatus | reverse complement strand
TATTTAAGAAAACGACAACAGGGACGTTCATGGAAAATGGGTGTCATGCCAATATCTGTGGCCAACTCGAGGACCTGATTAAGTCACCTCTGGGTGTGTGTGTGTGTGTGTGTGATACTGACCCGTCCCGCACGGCCTGGATGGCCTCGTCCACGGTGTGGTAGTTGTGGGCTTCCATGACCCGGTACATGTTGGCCCACTCGGTCTTGCGGCGGAAGAACATGTCCACCGCCGACCCCCGCACGGTGGCGAAGGTGAAGTTCTCCAGGGGGTTCCTCAGCTGGGGATGGTAAAAGGTCTCTGCTGAAGGTGGAAGAAGTTTAAGCCTGTTATTCCAGGGGGGGGGGGGGAATTCGTGGATGTGGAGATGGATAATTCGGTTGTAGGTGGAAGGAACGGAACCTAGGGAGGGGATGTCTACAGACAGAATGAATTATGTACATGTGTATATATGTATATGTCTGTGTATGTATATGTCTGTGTATGTATATGTATGTATACGTTGAAATGTATAGGTATGTATATGTGCGTGTAAGGGCGTGCATATATATACATATTGGAAAGGATCACAATTTTGCGCGTGATCAAGATATTCCTATGAGACCACGGTGGAAATGAAACAATAAGTTCCCAAGTGCACTTTCGTGTAATAATCACATCATTAAGGGAGACGCAAGAGAGAAATAAGTCAGTTATACATATGTCTGTGTATGTATATGCATGTATATGTCTGTGTATTTATATGTATGTATACGTTGAAATGTATAGGTATGTATATGTGCGTGTAAGGGAGTGCATATATATACATATTGGAAAGGATCACAATTTTGCGCGTGATCAAGATATTCCTATGAGACCACGGTGGAAATGAAACAATAAGTTCCCAAGTGCACTTTCGTGTAATAATCACATCATTAGGGGAGACGCAAGAGAGAAATAAGTCAGTTATACATCGAAGAGACGAAGCTAGGACGCCATTTGGTAAACATGCGATTGTTTACAATCGCATGTCGATATTCATCGTTCAGTCTATATTCATCACTTACTCTCATTCACATTTCGCCTATTTACCTATCGTCAAATTTCTCCAATATCTCTTTGATCAGTCTCAGATAATATCATATCCACCCGCGCCCTTTCTTCCTCCTCTCCTTCACTTCCCCTGTCCTCAGCGCTCTCCCTCCCTGCCACTCACCCTGGCGTCGTTGATGCCGCTGAGAGTCGTGACGGGGCTGTCCAGGACGAGGAAGGCGGCCAGGTTGGCGGTGTAGGAAGCCACCATGATCATGGCGAAGCCGGCCCACACGATGCCCAGTGCCCGCCCGCTCACGCACCGCGGCGTCCCTGGTCGGTCGAGTCAAATGAAAAACTAAAGTAAACAGACGTTATTCATTTGTTTCCTGTCCACTGGGGGAAAAAATGAAATCAGTTAAAAACAAAAGCATTAAACACTGCTGAAAGAGCTACACGAGTGAATATTTATATATAAGTGTACTGTATATATAACTATATATATATATATATATATATATATATATATATATATATATATATATATATATATATATATATATATATATATATATATAAGTGTACTGTAATTCGAATTCAGAATTTTTTTTGTAACAGCGAATTACAGATGGGGGCAATACACAGAATTATCCTTGACTCAACTCTTCTTAATTACAGCTACACGGGTTTTGAAGGATACAGGTAAAATGACAGCCACTCTTAAGACAAGGACCACATCACCAGACAAGCTCAGTGATCCCTCCCAACCTGGGGTGTCAGTTAGTTCGTTCGTATGTGTGTGTGTGTGTGTGTGTTTTAAGTGCTTATGAGTGTCAAATGCTTAGGTGTGTGTGTGTGTTTTAAGTGCTTATGTGTGTTAAATGCTTGTGTGTGTGTGTGTGTGTGTGTGTGTGTGTGTGTGTGTGTTTTAAGTGCTTATGTGTGTCAAATGCTTATGTGTGTGTGTGTGTGTGTGTGTGTGTGTGTGTGTTTTAAGTGCTTATGAGTGTCAAATGCTTATGTGTGTGTGTGTGTGTGTGTGTGTGTGTGTGTGTGTGTGTTTTAAGTGCTTATAAGTGTTAAATGCTTGTGTGTGTGTGTGTGTGTGTGTGTGTGTGTGTGTGTGTGTGTGTGTGTGTGTTCGTGGACTCACCCTCGGCCAGGCCGCTGTTGAGGATGACGGACCACGAGAACCAGAAGGACTCGGACAACACCAGGGAGTCCGCCTCCCCTCCGTCCAGCCTGCCGGGGGGTTGGGGGGGGGGGAAGAAGGATGTACGTTACTACTAGTTGTACCACCTGGTCATGCACGATCACAACACACACACACACACACACACACACACACATACACACATACACACACATACACATACACACACACACACACACACACACACACACACACACACACATACACACACACACACACACACACACACACACACACACACATACACACACACACACACACACACACACACATACACACACACACACACACACACACACACACACACACACACACACATAAGCATTTAACACTCGTATTCGTAGCAGCCGGTCAGATCTCCCTCCTCCTCCTCCTCCTCCTCACTCGTCGTAGCCGGTTCAGATCTCCCTCCTCCTCCTCCTCCTCCTCCTCACTCGTCGTAGCCGGTTCAGATCTCCCTCCTCCTCCTCCTCCTCCTCCTCCTCACTCGTAGTTGTAACCGGCCGGCTGTACGTACGTACTTGTAGACGGGGCTGAAGCGGTCCAGGAGCCAGATGATGACGGCGATGACGTGGACGGTGACCAGGAGGAAGAGCCAGAGCGTCCCGTGGAATGGCTGCAGGATGGACACCAGCGCCGGCGCCACCCTCACCTGCAGGACGGGCGGGAGGTGTGTGTGTGTGTGTCTCTCTCACCTTACGCGAGGTCATGACAGGTTCATATGGGGGGTCATGTATTGGGATGTGAGGTCACACGGGTCAGCTAGGATCATGGTGCAGGTTAGGTTAGGTCACATAGGTTATTTGTTAGTTATGTGAGGTCAAATGGGTCATTTATGGGTTATGTTAGGTCACACGGGTCAGTTGGGATCACGGTTCAAGTCATATGGGTCATGTATTGGGATGTGAGGTCACACGGGTCAGCTAGGATCATGGTTCAGGCCATGTGAGGTTATATGGGGTCACATATTGGTTATGTTAGGTCACACGGGTCAGCTGGGATCACGGTGCAGGTCATGTGAGGTCATATGGGGTCACATATTGGTTAAGTTAGGTCACACGGGTCAGCTGGGATCACGGTACAGGCCATGTGAGGTTATATGGGGGTCACATATTGGTTATGTTAGGTCACACGGGTCAGCTAGGATCATGGTTCAGGCCATGTGAGGTTATATGGGGGTCACATATTGGTTATGTTAGGTCACACGGGTCAGCTGGGATCACGGTGCAGGTCATGTGAGGTTATATGGGGTCACCTATTGGTTATGTAAAGTCACACGGGTCAGCTGGGATCACGGTACAGGCCATGTGAGGTCATATGGGGTCACCTATTGGTTATGTGAGGTCACATAGGTCAGCTAGGGTCGTGGTGCAGGTCATGTGAAGGCTGGTCTGGTCACAATGCTTTGTTGTGAAGACAATGATCTCCGATAAACAAATCATTTATTCAGTTATCAAATTAAATCACATTTAAGTTTACGTTATTGATGTACATATGGTTGTTCACCGAATTACCCTACGGCAAAGAAAACTAGTTAAACCCCTTGACCACGAGGATGGTGCCCCTTGAGCAGGAAGATGGTGCCCCTTGAGCAGGAAGATGGTGCCCCTTGAGTACTACGACACTTGGGTGTGATGACTTGGCCCCAGGACCTGCGCCTGGAAGGGGATCAGGTCACGACCCAGGTCATCACGAGCCAAGCGTCGTCGCATTGACCAACAGAGATGGAGGAGGAACGCTCACCCTCTTGACGAGGATGGTGATGCCGTGGTACTTGAAGGGCTTGGTGAAGTGGAGGGCCTGGGAGCGCTCCGGGCTGATGGTGAGGGGAGCCATGATCATGTCCAAGCCGAGGCTGGCGTTCTGCAGGGCCCCGATCATGCCCGTCCACTCCTTCCTCCCTGGAACGAACCAGAGGTGAGCTGAATTCTTTTCTTCCCTGGAACGAACCAGAAGTGAGCTGGATTCTTTTCTTCCCTGGAACGAACCAGAGGTGAGCTGGATTCTTTTCTTCCCTGGAACGAACCAGAGGTGAGCTGGATTCTTTTCTTCCCTGGAACGAACCAGAAGTGAGCTGGATTCTTTTCTTCCCTGGAACGAACCCAGAGGTGAGCTGGATTCTTTTCTTCCCTGGAACGAACCCAGAGGTGAGCTGGATTCTTTTCTTCCCTGGAACGAACCAGAGGTGAGCTGGATCCTTTTCTTCCCTGGAACGAACCCAGAGGTGAGCTGGATTCTTTTCTTCCCTGGAACGAACCAGAGGTGAGCTGGACTCTTTTCTTCCCTGGAACGAACCAGAGGTGAGCTGGATCCTTTTCTTCCCTGGAACGAACCCAGAGGTGAGCTGGATTCTTTTCTTCCCTGGAACGAACCAGAGGTGAGCTGGATCCTTTTCTTCCCTGGAACGAACCCAGAGGTGAGCTGGATTCTTTTCTTCCCTGGAACGAACCAGAGGTGAGCTGGACTCTTTTCTTCCCTGGAACGAACCAGAGGTGAGCTGGATCCTTTTCTTCCCTGGAACGAACCCAGAGGTGAGCTGGATTCTTTTCTTCCCTGGAACGAACCAGAGGTGAGCTGGATCCTTTTCTTCCCTGGAACGAACCCAGAGGTGAGCTGGATTCTTTTCTTCCCTGGAACGAACCAGAGGTGAGCTGGACTCTTTTCTTCCCTGGAACGAACCAGAGGTGAGCTGGATCCTTTTCTTCCCTGGAACGAACCCAGAGGTGAGCTGGATTCTTTTTTTCCCTGGAACGAACCCAGAGGTGAGCTGGATTCTTTTCTTCCCTGGAACGGTGGAATGGTTAGTTTACTTCGTGCTTGCAGCGATGGAGTGGTTAGTTCGCTCCTTCCCTGGAACGATGGAGTGGTTAGTCTAATGTTTGTCTGGAACGATGGAATGGTTAGACCACTCCAAGTCTGGAATGGTTAGTTCGCTCTTTCCCTGGAACGTTGGAATGGTTAGTCCACTCCTTGTTTGGAACGTTGGAATGGTTAGTCCACTCGTCCCCCTGGAAAGACGTTATGGAGCATCCACACTCCTTCCCTGGAATAGGAGAATGACTCGTCCACTCCTATTGCTTAGAGCGACTGGTCCTACACCCAACCTTATTACTTGGAAAAATGAAGCTAAACTGAGGGATTGGAACATACATGTAATAAGGTGCCGAGAGAACTCCAGCTGTACACCTTAAAAGAGAAAGATATACAGAACTGTAATATAATCTTGGCAAAAAAAAAAAAAGATGAAGAAATGAAGGGTATCAAGCGCAATGGACCGAGTCTAAAAGCGTCTCATTAAGAAAGAACAGAGTGATTACGTCTGCGACTACAACATTGTAACATTCCAAAAAATATATCAGATAAAAATGGAAAGACAGCCCTACAACCTCTATGGAAAGATTACTGAACACTGCACCAAGTGACAGACGAAACGTGAATGGGATCAGTACAGAAGCGTCTGCATATCTCGATGATTGGTTATAAAGTTCCCAGATGGAAATGTACGAGGCAGCAGAGATGAGGAGTTGTATTAGACATGAGGCAGCAGAGATGAGGAGTTGTATTAGACATGAGGCAGCAGAGATGAGGAATTGTATTAGACATGATGGGGGTGTATACAGTGCCGGATAGGCTAGACCTGCCTGTTGGCAAGTGTCTGGTGGTAGGGAGGCAGGTACTCCACTCCGTCACTGGCCTTACCTTCGAGAGTCTCCTCGACCTCGCCGTACTGTCCGTCCGGGGAGAGGTACAGGCTGAAGGTAAAGTTGTTGATGTCGGCCACGGTCAGCAGGAGGTCGATGCAGTAGCCCCAGCAGCAGAACCCCTCGCTCTCTGCCGGAGGCAAGTGCCACACATTAGAGAGAGAGAGAGAGAGACCACAACTGAGAAAGAGATATGTCGCCAGAACCACAATGAAGTCGTCCCACGGTATCTCTCTGGCTAGCAGGTGTTTCACATGGACCTCACTCGCCCCAGTGTGATATCGCTGCTGCTGCTCACATATCTGAGGTGGCGTTTTTCTCCCCCCCCCCCTTCCTCCTCCCTCTCTTTCTTAGATCCAGTTGGCATCAAATGCCTCCCATCTCATCGACTCCATCCCCAGAGTCACCTCTCTTTAACCGGCCTTCCCTGCAGTGTTGCTTCCTTCTCTGTTTTGTTTAATATCATCTCGGTTACTGCTATCATGATGTGTGTGTGTGTGTGTGTGTGTGTGTGTGTGTGTGAGTGTGTGTGTGTGTGTGTGTGTGTGTGTGTGTGTGTGTGTGTGTGTGTGTACTAGATCGGGGCACCATATACACCTACCGCCAGTCGTTGTGCTGATGAGGTAACAGGGCACCTCATCTTCACCCGAGCAGTCTCCCTCCTCCTCCACAGGCTCGGCGTACACGAAGGGCGTCTCCCGGATGGTCACCACCTGCAGGAGGCGTTGCAGCGGTTACTGCGGGAGGGGGAGGGCTGGTGGATCTACTGACTTGTCTACGATAAACGAGCAATAACTTGGTAGGAACCAAAGAGAACAAAATGCTCTACCATAACTTAAAAAACAGTTGACAAAAGAATGTAGATTTCGGGCTTTGAAATTACGAGCTGACCAAGTGCATGGAAATAGCGACCTCTCTCCAAATCCCTACAGCCATCATGATGTGCAAATTTAAATGATTAACATTAACAAATACCAACACAGTGATTCACGCCGCTACGAAAGCTGTCCGCATTCAGCGCTGAAACTACGAGAAGCAATTCCTACAAGAAGAAGGAAGGGGCTGGTCAGCGCTGAAACTACGAGAAGCAATTCCTACAAGAAGGAAGGGGCTGGTCAGCGCTGAAACTACGAGAAGCAATTCCTACAAGAAGGAAGGGGCTGGTCAGGTAGGTAGGTTAGGTTTTTGGTGAGGAGGTACTTACCGCCAGGTGCATGGGTAGGGAGAAGCCTGGTGGGGCGGTGGTGAGGGAGCCGCCCGGCCACACGACGCCCGACTTGTTCACCTCCAGCACCATCCGGTCGCCCGCCTGCAGACGACAGCGCGACCACACCAGAGTTTAGCGCGCGCACACACACACACACACACACACACACACACACACACAGACCTGGCTGTGGGGACCAGACTGTGCTGCACATCTCTGGCTGTGTCTGGGGATGTGTTCCCTTCCTGCTCTTAAAATCTCAACTCAAAGTATTCATCAATTCGAAGTACAACAATATTTGTAAATAAAGATAACTTTTTCAGTGCACTGCTCTGCTTAGAATGGATAAATAGATAGAAATTAGATGTTTCCGTAGAGAACGTTATCTCGGAGAGCAAATATGGGTATGTTTGAAGGAATAGTGGTTCCAACAATGTTAGATGGTTGCGAGGCGTGGGCTATAGATGGGGCTGTGCGGAGGAGGGTGGATGTGCTGGAAATGAGATGTTTGAGGACAATATGTGGTGTGAGGTGGTTTGATCGAGTAAGTAATATATATATATATATAACGTAAGGGTAAGAGAGATGTGTGGAAATAAAAAGAGCGTGGTTGAGAGAGCAGAAGAGGGTGTTTTGAAATGGTTTGGGCACATGGAGAGAATGAGTGAGGAAAGATTGACCAAGAGGATATATGTGTCGGAGGTGGAGGGAACGAGGAGAAGAGGGAGACCAAATTGGAGGTGGAAAGATGGAGTGAAAAAGATTTGTGTGATCGGGGCCTGAACATGCAGGAGGGTGAAAGGAGGGCAAGGAATAGAGTGAATTGGAGCCATGTGGTATACAGGGGTTGACGTGCTGTCAGTGGATTGAATCAAGGCATGTGAAGCGTCTGGGGTAAACCATGGAAAGCTGTGTAGGTATGTATATTTGCGTGTGTGGACGTGTGTATGTACATGTGTATGGGGGGGGGGGGTTGGGCCATTTCTTTCGTCTGTTTCCTTGCGCTACCTCGCAAACGCGGGAGACAGCGACAAAGTATAAAAAAAAAAAAAAAAAAAAAAAAATATATATATATATCCTATCTTTAGCCAAATACCCATTTTATCGACAAACCCCTATGAGTGGATGAACAGCTGGGTTTATTGTGGACCGACTGCCTCAACCATTCGAACCTTATGCGCTCGACTCTGGGCAGCCCCGTGAATGCGCCACGGTCAGCGCTACACCACGGTACACAGTCGGTCGGTACACAGAACAGAACATCACGGGTGTTCGTCAATAACCCACCCATCCCACCTTCAAGATTTCATATTAAGGGAGGAAATCACTATCGTGTGTGGTGTTAAAATATGTCTTATTGCAGATCTGTTGTTCCACGTCTGACGCTTGTTTATCTTCTCTCCGTGTTTACTTCCTAGTTACTTCTACTTTATTTTGATCTATCTCATTCTTCCTTTGTCTCTAGTTCATCTTATTTCTCCCTTTTTCCCTTCCGTACTAATGTCTGACCCACCCATGCCAGCGCCTGACCCTCCCGTGCCAGCGCCTGACCCTCCCCGTGCCAGCGCCTAACCCTCCCGTGCCAGCGCCTGACCCTCCCCGTGCCAGCGCCTCACCCTCCCCGTGCCAGCGACTGTCCCTCCCCATGCCAGCGCCTGACCCTCCCTGTGCCAGCGCCTGACCCTCCCGTGCCAGCGCCTGACCCTCCCCGTGCCAGCGCCTGACCCTCCCCGTGCCAGCGCCTCACCCTCCCCGTGCCAGCGCCTGACCCTCCCCGTGCCAGCGCCTGACCCTCCCCGTGCCAGCGCCTCACCCTCCCCATGCCAGCGCCTGACCCTCCCCGTGCTAGCGCCTCACCCTCCCCGTGCTAGCGCCTGACCTGCTAGCGCCTGACCCTCCCCGTGCCAGCGCCTGACCCTCCCGTGCCAGCGCCTGACCCTCCCCGTGCCAGCGCCTGACCCTCCCCGTGCCAGCGCCTGACCCTCCCCGTGCCAGCGCCTGACCCTCCCCGTGCCAGCGCCTGACCCTCCCCGTGCCAGCGCCTGACCCTCCCGTGCCAGCGCCTGACCCTCCCCGTGCCAGCGCCTGACCCTCCCCGTGCCAGCACCTGACCCACCCGTGCCAGCGCCTGACCCTCCCCGTGCTAGCGCCTGACCCTCCCCGTGCTAGCGCCTGACCCTCCCCGTGCCAGCGCCTGACCCTCCCCGTGCCAGCGCCTGACCCTCCCCGTGCCAGCGCCTGACCCTCCCGTGCCAGCGCCTGACCCTCCTCGTGCTAGCGCCTCACCCTCCCCGTGCCAGCGCCTGACCCTCCCCGTGCCAGCGCCTGACCCTCCCCGTGCCAGCGCCTGACCCTCCCCGTGCTAGCGCCTCACCCTCCCCATGCCAGCGCCTGACCCTCCCCGTGCCAGCGCCTGACCCTCCCCGTGCCAGCGCCTGACCCTCCCCGTGCCAGCGCCTCACCCTCCCCGTGCCAGCGCCTGACCTTGCTGTAGAAGTACTGCCCTACGGGGTGCAGGCTCCTGGCGTCGCCCTCCGTGTGGACGTTGATGACGTAGTACTCGGCGTGCGTCCGGTCCCCGTTGGCGTCGAAGGCCACCTTGCCGGTCCTGCCGTTCGTCAGTACCTCCTCCTGGATCAACCTGCAGGGCACGCGAGGTTAGGGGGTCACACCGGCGAACGAGGAGAGGGGGAGGTTAAGAGGCTGCTGTGTTGGGCGTTAACAGGAGTGTGAGAAGCGTTAGATAGACGCAGACGTCAACAGGGGAGAGAGGTGTTGACGTCCACGCAGACGTAAACGAAAGGAGAGAGCGGTCAGACGCCGTGTGCATGTTATTAGGTAGGTGTAAGGGAGTCCACACTCGCCCTCAGATTACAGCTGGCGGGAGCTGGATCGAGGGAGACCACGCCCAGCAAGAGCTACACAGAGAACTGTGTGACGCCTGGTATGCCAGCGGTTCTTCCACACACACACACACACACACACACACGTAAGGAACTGAGGAAAATGGGTCTACGTACATCCAACAATGCTCGGGCGTTTGTTTTCATGGTAACAACGAAAAACCATCATTAGCTGCTTTGATTCATTCGCATTACTTTTCAGACAGCGAATGCTGTGGATCGTGTTTTATCTTGATTTATATTACCTCTTATCAAATAAAACGATCTAGTCTTGTCTTTACGATTATGTAACAAGTTGATGCTGAAGAGGATAGGTCTAGCGAATTGTATAAGATAAACAATCGTTTGTAACAGGGAGGAATTGTATAAGATAAACAATCGTGTGTAACAGGGAGGAATTGTATTAGATAAACAATCGTGTGTAACAGGGAGGAATTGTATAAGATAAACAATCGTGTGTAACAGGGAGGAATTGTATAAGATAAACAATCGTTTGTAACAGGGAGGAATTGTATAAGATAAACAATTGTGTGTAACAGGGAGGAATTGTATAAGATAAACAATCGTTTGTAACAGGGAGGTATTGTATAAGATAAACAATCGTGTGTAACAGGGAGGAATTGTATTAGATAAACAATCGTGTGTAACAGGGAGGAATTGTATAAGATAAACAATCGTGTGTAACAGGGAGGAATTGTATAAGATAAACAATCGTGTGTAACAGGGAGGAATTGTATAAGATAAACAATCGTTTCTAATAGGGAGTCATTATATCCTTGACTTCGTTAAATCAATGTCAATCATTTGACAACGAACGTCGAAAATGGATAACATTTAACTTCAAACGATGTCATTTTTTTTTTTTTTTTTCTTCAAATCACATCCGTCGGATGTGGTTCAGTTACTGACCCGGCAGACTGAAGGTGTCCTCTGGTATGAGCAAGGAAGGCCTCGGCATCGCTCACCATCGTCCAGGTCCCCTGGCGCTAGGCCACGGGTGAAGACACACTCTACTAACCTGAAGAGCGTCCTGCCGGTAAGGTCCCAGCTGTCCTCGGCGTCGCAGGACACGGGCGGCTCCGTGATCGTCTCGTGCTCCTCGTGCAGTCGACGTAGCGCCAACGCCACCACCTTCCTGACGATACACCGACACGTCATGAAGCATAACACAGAGGCGGCCAGCCCTCTGAACTCTAAAGACTTAACTCAGAACATTTGGTTAAATAGATTAAAAGTATTTAATGCCCTTACAAGCCCTCTGAACTCTAAAAACGAATTAAACTCAGAACATTTGGTTAAATAAATTAAAAGTATTTAATGCCCTTACAAGCCCTCTGAACTCTAAAAACGAATTAAACTCAGAACATTTGGTTAAATAGATTAAAAGTATTTAATGCCCTTAGCGCCCTCTTTATTCTACTGCATTCCCTATTTACCATTTAATCCCAACGAAGTGGGTATGAGTCCGCAAGTTTAGCGCGATCAGAATTATCGTCCATAAACATTTAGTTTAGGCTCGGTTAGGTTAGTTTAATGTAGAACATCCCCATCGCGCTATTTGTTCCCCCTTTTTTTACTGGCTGCTTAATCTGAACCTTGTCCTTCATCTGTCTCATTTTTATTCATTGTTTCCCCATCCTCAGGGCCTACAGGTACCTGCGTGTGTTTGTGTGTATGTGTATGTTGTGTGTGTGTGTGTGTCCGTAAACTCAAATCCTCACCAGTGTCTCGGTCACCCATTGCCCGCCTTACTCACAAGCTGTCGGTGATGTGGTCGTCGTATCGGTCGGCGTACTTCAGCTGGAGGCCCAGGGCGCCTGGGAGGACGTGCTTGGCGTGGAGGGCTTCCTCCGACACCAGCCACACGTAGCCCGTCTCCGTCATGTTCAGGGAGGTGGCGTCCAGGAACAGCGTATCGGCGTCTCTCTCGCTGTCCAGGGGTGGAGAAGACATCAAGGGTGGGTCATATAGCAACACCAGAGGGGAGATATGTAACACGAGCTATGCCACCCTGGGTGACGGGTGAGAAGAAGGGTAAGGAGGGGGATGGATGAATGCAAGATTGGAAAGACCGTTCGTCCGGCCGTGGATTACTGACCTGGCATACAGCAGGATGACCTTCACCAGCCCCTCACGAAGGCTGCCCAGCTCCTCCAGGTAGGACTCCTGCCCAGGGGTAAACTCGATCACAGACACGAGCTGTAAGAGTGAGTAGTCCGCTTTATCGCCGTTTCTTGTGTTAGCGAGGTAACGCCAGGAAACACGGAGAAATGTCACATCCGGTCACATCCATTCTCGAGCTGCCATGTGCAATGCACCGAAACCACAGTCACCCTCTTTCTTATTAGATTCAATTGTAATGCCATCTACTCCCGCTGCCTTGTCGGATTTCATCTTCCGCAAGGCTTTCACCACCTCTTCTCCCTTCACCAAACCACTCTACCCGACGAAACACCCTACATCTGCCACTCTATCATCAAACGCATTCAACAATCCTTCAAAATACTTACTCCATCTCACTCCATCACTACCTGTTATCATTTCCCCTTTTGCCCCCTTCACCAATGTTCCCATTTGTTCTCTTGTCTTTCGCACATTATTTGCCTCCTTTCAAAACATCATTTTATTCTCCCTAAAGTTTAATGATACTATCTCATCTCAACTAAATATTTTCATGTTTTATGATTTCTTAACTTTACGTCATTTTATCACAAAATAATGGTTTTGAACTGTTTGTATGGAACTTCAAATATACTCCAAACTGTTAAATAATTTTAACTTAGCACATGTCTTGTTGTGAGATAGTACATGTCTTGGTGTGAGATACACTTGCACACGAAAATTGTTACCAATATCTTCGATATTTTTGGAACACTTTCATACGCAATCTTTTTTATGGAAAAACAAATGATCTACTCAAGAAATCATAAGTCATTGCCATTATCGATGATTAACAGACCCACAAGGAGACAGCAAACACTAACTTTTTACATAAATAACGAAGGGAGATTTCCTTTATACGAAATATGGAATTTACCGTCAAGCGACACAGTACTTCATAGTCAAGTCACACCCTCATCCTAGTATAACTCGTACAAACAAACAAACGCAGGTTTGTATCGTGTGAATATATAAACAATAATTTATGATTACAATCCTTAAAGTGGCAACTTATTACTTTAATTTCCATCCTTGGAATGGACTTTTAAGCTGTAATCCAATTCCCACGATGAAAAAACTATTATAGCCAGTGTTGTGAATATCATAACAACGCTATCAACAACCCTTCGTTTCGAACTCTCGTAATGTAATGTAAAATACATATGTTTACTGTCATTTCTGTGCGACGGCAGAATGAACTGAAGGTGGTCACGTATTCTCATTAACAAAGGTTAGCTACAATATAATATTACTCATTATCACCGTCATTATTATTTTGATCGCATATGTAATTAATACCAACCCCAACACGCACAAAAACCTAACCTTTATACCCTTGTCGTCGTCCCTGCGGCGGGCTAGGCTATGGAAGCGTCTGTAGAGGGCGCGGCCGTCCGTGTCCGAGGAGTGTATCAAGATGACCTGGTGGTACTGTAGGTGCTTCAGTAGCCTCACCCACACGTCGGCCTGGTGGCTGTAGGGCGGGACAGTCCGCAGAAGCGACACGTGGATGTTCTGGTGGGTGCGGGGGTAGCAGGAAGAACGTATTCAGTGTTACTTCTCAAAGGAGTATTTTTTTTTTTTAAGGGATCGGCTGAGCTTTCGTATCTTAGAATCATGCATAATAAAATACAAAGGGTTGTAATTCAAGTCATGTCTTACTCAAACAGGAATTGTGGACGTGATCTTAATACATTACAACAGTAGGACACACACACAGAATGTGACGCTTGTAACAGGGTGTGACGTCTGTAACAGTTAAGTTAACCCTATGGTGAGTAGGTAGCTTGGTTCATCAAAAAGATGTAAAGGATTGTAATCTAGACATTTATCCGTATACTAATAACTGTAGGTATCATTCGTTATGCCAGCTCTTTAAGATACACACGCACAAGAACACGCCTCAGGCCTGATGGCTCACCTTGTTGGAAAAAGCCGAGTCCCTGGAGTGTGTGCAGATGACGGGGATGTGGTAGAAGCCGCAGGTGTACGACACGGCAGCTGTCGTCATCGACCCACCCGGAGGACTAGCCACCGCCACCGCATACACCTACACATATAATCACACGAAAGTAAATATAACACAGTCACCACCACAGCAAGTAGAAAACTTGCGAACGTATGATAAAGCAGATAAGAGTTTCAAGATGGCGACGTATAGAAAATATACCATGTGAATGTGTATAGTGAAGCAGATAAGAATTTCTGTTTTAAGATGGTGGCTCGTGGAAAGTGTACCCCTTCCAGATTAGGTTACGATTCTCATGTTTTTCGAGGTGGCCTGATGCTAAATAATGTTTGTCCCGATGATGCAAGTACATATTACCTATAGATTCAAAACTCGTTTTACTTAGTGAAACATGATAGTTCAGGACCCATCGAGCTAGCATCTAGCATTGCAAGTGAGAGAGTACACTTAATTGTATGACTTGTGAAGGTCAGACACTTAACGTGAGTGACTAAGGATCACTTTAACAGTCAATAGATAGATTGTAAGTGTCGGGCGCTTGGGTGAGTGGCTGGCGGTACTCACAGCCTGGGTGATGAGCGTTTTGCAGACCTGGCGAGCGGTGGCGATGGGGCTGCCCTGCAGCGTCGTGGTTACCTCGTACAGCGTCGTCTGATCCGCCACCGACTCTCCGTCGAAGTTGATCCTCTGTGGTCAAAGCAGCGACAGTATTCATCATGGCGGCGGCGGTGGTGGTGTTAGTCGCTGTGGCAGCAGTACTATAGCGTTAGTGCTGGCGGTGACAGTAGCAGCACTAGTGCTTGGCTGTAACAGTATTAGCGCCACCGTTAGTGTTGGCAGTAAGAGTAGTACATCAGTGTTAGTGTTGGCAGTAACAGTAGTAGCAAAAGTGTGAGTGTTGGCAGCAACAGTAGTAGCACCATTATTAGTGTTAGCAGCAACAGCAATAGCAACCGTTAATGTTGGCAGTAACAGCAATAGCAACAGTTAATGTTGGCACTAACAGCAGTAGCAACCGTTAGTGTTGGCAGTAACAGTAGTAGCAACAGTGCTAGTGTTGGCAGTAATAGCAGTAGCAACATTGTTAGTGTTAGCAGTAACAGTGGAAATAAACATAAAGGTACTGCTAGGGATACACCATGCAACATCCTGATCGATTTCCTAAAAGGTTGGTTTAATATATTGTTGACTTCATGCCTCAGGAGTCCTTTATTTATCAGGGCTTCGGCAGCGCTCAGGAGGCTGGCCACGTCCGCCGATCGGGACCATAAGCCATATTGCCTCATGACTCATGGTAAATAATACTAATATTTAATAGGACAAAATGCAATAGTAAAATAATACAATGATTGAAGATTACAGTGAACCATTACTACAGTAGTATATGAATATAGTGCTGTGTTATAAACCAGTGGTTTTCAACCCCTGGATCGTGACCTAAAATTGGTCATTAAGCTATTTTGAGTGGGTCGCCAAGGTTATCTAGTGAGTGAATGTCCTGACTTTCATTAATTGTCCAAGAGTGGCAACGTCGAGGAAAAGGACGCAGGCGGCCTCTTTCCAATATTTGAATTAAATATCCAAATATTTTGAATCAGGAATTGGGAATGGGGGAGAAAGAATACTTCCTACGTGTCGTAAAACTCGACCAAAAGGAATGGGAGGGGGGGGGGCTAGAAATCCTCCCCTCCTGTTTTTACTTTTCCAAAGGAAGGAACAGAGAAGGGTCCAAGTGAGGATTTTTCCCCTTTATGGCTATGTCATCTGTCCTTAACGCTACCTTGCAAATGCGGGAAATGTCGAATATGTATATAAGATAAAAATATTTTGAGTCAAGTACTTTGTTTTTGAGTTCGATGCATTTTTAGTCATCGACGTTCAAAATTGTCATGAAACATTAGTCCACAACTAATCATGGCTTTCGATGATCACATCCGCCGGAATGTGATCAATACAACGGGGTGTGGAGCTCATATAATGTTGACACGGAATATCTGCCAGAAATTACCAGCTGCAGGTACGCCCTGTCGAAGTAAACAAGAAATGACACCAAACTCCAATGTCGGAGAGTTAATGGAATAGTTGAGTTCATTTTGGATTAAAGTACAGAAGGAAATGCGGAATATAGGAGATTATCAGTTATTCATATTAGCATCAATATTGAAATAAAGGGATGAGTCGACTAGCCATCCCCGCGACCAGCATTAGCGTTGCTTTCGAAAAATGGATAAGAACCGTTATTATAAAGGTGCACTTACAATTCTATCCTATAAAATCAGGAGCTGCAGTTTCAATCTCATGTCGATTTTTGACATGCGTCAGAGGAAGTGACATTTGTGGTTTTATTTTACTTAAGGAACTTTAAAGTTTCGCATGTTGGAACTATGAAGTTGGAGTTTCACTAACTTTCATGAATTAGCCCACATGAAAACGGTCTAAAGACACTTAACAGTGGAGTAAATCTATAAATGACTGTGCTAGAATAAGAAATCAAATTATGAAGATAAATATGATCCACAGAGACACAACGTGCTATAATTTGAGTATAAATTCAGGTCATTGTAGCAAATAAATTCAAATTATTGTCGTTGCATTATGTTATATAATTACTAAGCACATTTAATGATTTGCTTCCTAATATTTGAAACATTCCGTTCTTATGACGAAAATATTGACGCCCAACTTAAGCAGACTTGTCGGTAAATGTTATTTATCACACATATGAAATACAAACAGGAAACGATTGTTCTCAATAAAAATCGATCATAGAAACTTCTTATAATTCAAAATTTACGCCCAAAATTCTACCCTCTAGCATAGGATCAGCATCAAGTACTGCTTTAAGGATAACTTACCCTGAGTGCCTTGGTGAAATGCTCCTGAGTGCGGTTGTCGGGTAGGACCCCACCGATGTTGAACCGTCGGGAGGGCAGCCTCGCCCCAAGGGCAGCCCCCATCAGGAGCGGCCACACCAGCAAGGCGCCCATCATTCCCGCCGCCAGCGACCAACTGGGCAGGGTGAAGAGGTCAGGTTTTGCACCAAGTCATGGAGATACGTAACGTGATTGACGGAACACAGGGCGATACGTATATAACTACGAGGTGGAAGGGCACATACGTGTGAATTAAGAGACAGGGATACTTCAATAACCATTTGACACAAGAGGTATATATATGTGCATAACCAAGAAAAACTGAGGAATATGTTGTTGAGGATTTCTTCTCCCTATCAGACCTGGTCTTGACGAATCTTCACACACACACACACACACACACACACACACACACACACACACACACACACACACACACACACACACACACACACACACACACACACACAACGAAAACTTATTGACAAGATCCCGTGCTGGCGAATCATAATACACAAACATGCTCACTAGGCAGTTTCTCTCAGTAGTTAATAATATTCCATAGGATTAAGGACAATTTTTCCTAAGCCGTCCTTGATGCTATTCTTAAAGGACGAATGAATCTTGAGAATTACTTAGGCCATCGCAAAATCCGTCACTGCTTGAAAAATGGAACCTCACACTTCAAATGGTCGTGTTCACGAATTTCCTGTCAACTATAAGATGCTAATTTGGCGACCTCAAAATTTTACGCCTGGGGGTTAATACCCTTCACTGCTCCCCTCCCACTACGGCGTAAGCCAGTGAGGGGGTCTGGCTGCCGCTGTGTACATGTTCCCTCCCTCACATGTTTACTTACATATGTCTCCTGCTTTAAGAAGATATATACTGAATCTCTGACTGAAACTAATGCGACGCAGAACAGCACTGGTGTTTCTCAAGTGTATTTATGTCTTATT
Source organism: Panulirus ornatus (assembly GCF_036320965.1). Classification (NCBI taxonomy): domain Eukaryota; kingdom Metazoa; phylum Arthropoda; class Malacostraca; order Decapoda; family Palinuridae; genus Panulirus; species Panulirus ornatus. The sequence goes on along the minus strand of NC_092243.1, from coordinate 72,108,973 downwards.
TTCATGTATGTTTAAATTGTAAGTTAGATAACGGAAGGAAGTAGTAAGCTAACACAGCTGTTTAAAAAGAGGGTTAGCTTAGAATTCTGGAGCCTTCTGTACGTACACAACCGATAGCTTACTATGCCCTTTATATAATTTCATTATTCATGGGCGTGCGTCTTACTTCATCTGAGAAATGGAAAAAGTATACGTGCGTGAAAGTTGGCTTATCTAAAACTTTGACATCGTATCAAGCAGTACAAAAGAATGTGCCATTTTGGTGGCCTGAAAATGTATGAAAAGTTGACAAAAGATTCTTCTTGTCACTTGTCAGTTGTACTTCTTACCTTCATGCAGGGTTAGTGCAGTTGTTTTCCCTGTTTACACATTTAAAAACATAAATTAAGGTTAATCGTAGAGTTTTTTTTTTTACATGAGCGAATCTTTTTTTTTTTTCAGTCTGCACAAACATTACATCTTCGGTTATTGGTCGGCACTCCAGCCAGGCCCGTGCAACAGAACGCAATTATCTCACGACTTCACAACACGGTCCACAAAACACGACACCAAAGCACAACATAAGTGTTGTAGGATCATCACATAAAGGGGTAGGAGAACGGCAAGGTAAGAACAACGATTCACACCACACGTCACAACAACGTCACGTTTCGAAACCTCATATTTCAGGAACACAGCACAGCAGCAGAATGTATTGGCGCAACACCACCTGGCGTCACATCGGGTTAGTCCCAGAGCTTTAACGTTACTCGTGTGCTCGACTACTGGTACAACCTGCCTGGCTCTGGTGCCAAGGGCAGACTGTCACAGCTGGCCAGGGGCACAGTGCCAATGTGTGGGACTGACTGCCTCTGTCTGTCTGTCTCTCTCCACACACACACACACACACACACACACACACATATATATATATATATATATATATATATATATATATATATATATATATATATATATATATATATAAAGGTGTTGCCATAGCCTCCTATCTTAGCTAATGTATGCAAGACAGAGGCTGAAAGAGTATATTTAATGTTGCCTTCCAATGCAACAACACTATCAGTAAGACCTTAATCAAAATTAGGCCCAATTATCAGAAAATTGTGTGTTTACGCTGTCGGATGTAAAGCATGTAAAAAGGTATATGTTGGCCAGTCCGGTAAAACTGTAACTGAGAGATGCTATTGGCACAGTCATTCAGCACGCAGAGGTGACCACAGTAATGCGATCGCTAAACACTGTACCCATTGTACCCATATGATTTTGCTACCCGTAATGTCATTGAACCTGTCTTAATTGCGAATGCTAAGAACTTCAATTTGTCCCTAGGTAACTAAAACACACCCTGTTATCAACCCAATCATTTTGAAAGAATTATCAAGAAACGATAACTTAAGAAAAGTAGTTGAACAGATACCCAGGCCAACCTCCACAGTACACACACCCCCCCCCCCTTTTTTTTTTTTAGCAACCACGCCACTATCCCTCTAACGGTCGGGCCAGTGTGTACTTAGGAATGGCGATGACAAGAGAGAGTGTTGGGATGCAAAAAGCTTTATGAATGTCTGCATCTGATGAGGCGGATTGTTTCCGTAGAACATGTAGTGTAGCATGTACTGAAAAATGTGTTAAATAGAATTATATGAACTACCTAATTGCAATTTCACCTTCGTAACTATCATCACGGACTAGTGTGATCATATAGAATATGTATGAAATATATATATATATATATATATATATATATATATATATATATATATATATATATATATATATATATATATATATATATATATATATATTTCTTTCAAACTATTCGCCATTTCCCGCGTTAGCGAGGTAGCGTTAAGAACAGAGGACTGGGCCTTGGAGGGAATATCCTCACCTGGCCCCCTTCTCTGTTCCTTGCTTTGGAAAATTAAAAAAAAAAAAAACGAGAGGGAAGATTTCCAGCCCCCCGCTCCCTCCCCTTTTAGTCGCCTTCTACGACACGCAGGGAATACGTGGGAAGTATTCTTTCTCCCCTATCCCCAGGGATAATATATATATATATATATATATATATATATATATATATATATATATATATATATATATATATATATATATATAATCCTACGTGATTGCCATTTCCTGGGTTAATGAGGACGCTAAGCGCTAGGAACACGAAGAAACGCTGTGTAATGCACCGGAGCCACGGCTCACTATCTACAACCAGGCTCCAAAGACGTGTCCATGGTTTACTTCGGACTCTTCACATGACCTGGTTCAGTCCAATAACAGCATGTTGACCCCTCAATACAACATTGTTCTAATTCACTCTATTCCATGAACACCTTTCACCCTCTTGCATTTTTAGGCACCGATCGCTCAATCTCTTTTTCACTCCTTCCTTCTATCACCATTTTGGTCTCCCGCTTCTTATTCGCTCCACTTCTGACACATATCCTGGAAGTCAGCCTCTCCTCACTCATTCTTTCCATATGTCCAAACCATTTCAGCACACCCACTTCATACCCCACATACCGCATGCTGGCCCCTCTCTCCAAGACCCTCGCATTTACCACCCTCACCAACCAATCCATAAACAAATTAAACAACCATAGTGACAACAGTGCTGCACAACAACCTTTACTTGAAACCATTTATTCTCCTATTTCCATGCTCGTTCACATGCCTTACACCCTTGATGAAAAATATCCACTGCTTCCGGTAGCTTTCCTACCACTCTGTCTATTTTAAAAACCTTCCACAAAGCGTCTCTATCAACCCTTTCATATGCTTTCTCCAGATCCACAAATGCCACATACAAATCCATCTCTTTCGCTAAGTATTTCCCACTCACATTCTTTACAGCAAACACCTGATCCACACGTCCTCTATCACTTATAAAACCACACTGCTCCTCCCCAATCTGATACTGTGTACCTCTCATTACCTTCTCAATCAATACCCTACCATAGGACTTACCAAGTACACTCAACAAACTTACATCTCTGTGGTTTGAAGACTCTCCTTTATCCCTCTTCCCATTATGCAATGGCACTATACATGCATTCTGCCAATTCTCAGGCACTTCACCATGATCCATACATACTTTGAAAATCCTAACCAACCAATCAACAAGGCAATTGCCCCCTTTCTTTATAAACTCAACTGCAATATTATCTTCCTCAGCTTCCTTGTCACATTTCATCTTATCACCTCTTCTCTTTTCCAGACCACTCTCCATGACTCTCTCACACCCCATACCACTCCGACCCAAACACTCTACATCTGCCACCATATCATCAAACATATTTGATAGGTCTTCAAAACACTCACTCCTTCTCCTCCTCACTTCATCACTACCTGTTACTGTTTCCCCTTCTACCCCCTTCACTGATGTTCCTATTTGTCCTCTTGTTTTTTCACACAATATTCTAAAAATCTTATTTTCTCTAGTCCTATTTTCTCTAAAGTTTACTGATACTCACTCACTCGCAACTCTCATTTGCCCTCTTTTTCAAACCTTGCACCTTCCTCTTGACCTCCTGTCACTTTCTCTTGTACATCTCCTCCCAGTCATTTGCACTCCTTCCCTGTATGCATTGGCCAAATGCCTCTCTTTTCTGTTTCACCAGCAACTTTACTCCATTGAACCACTCACTATCCTTTCTAATCTCCCCACATCCCACCTTTCTCTTGCCACATCCATCTCTTGCATTGCTTCCCAAAATACCTCCCCTTCCTCACCCACTCCCCTTACTCCAATACTCTCATCTTTAGCTGTTTTACACTCCATCTCTCCTGGTACTTCTTCACACAAGTCTTTTCTTGAAGTTCACTTGTTCTCAACACTCTCTGCTTATCGATATTGTTTCTTCTTTTCCAAAATCTCTACAAATCTTCACCATCACCTGCAAAGACAGTGATCAGACATCCCATCAGCTGTCCCTCGCAGCACATTTACACACCTATCAGTTAATGTGTAATCCAACAATGTCCACTGACCACCTTTCCTACTCGCATACTTGTGTATATCCCTCTTTTTAAACCAGGTATTCCCAATCAACAGTCCATTCTCATCACACAACTCCACAAGCTGTTCATCATGTCCAGTCTCTCTCTCTCTCTCTCTCTCTCTCTCTCTCTCTCTCTCACACACAAACACACACACACACACATTACTCACCTTTGCATTCAAATCACCCATCACTTAACACCCAGTCTCATGCATCAAACCTGCTGACACACTCACTCAGCTGCTCCCAAAACAATCAATAGAAATGAACAGAACCCTTGAAGATCTAACTCAATGTTTCCTATGGACTGAGATTTACTTGATTTTCAGTGCTGTATTACAAATATATCGGTATTATTGTCAATTACTTTTGTTCACCTTGTGTGGTTATCATAAGAAGAGATTTCTGTTCAAAGAAATTCTGATCATTCTAATCTGAAAGTTCATGAAATCATTTATTCTTTGTAATTCAAACGATGACTTTTCTTCTCAGTATAATTAATGCTTGACCAACAATTTCAGTGCTGTGGTGTACTTACCAAAAAAAGATAAGTTAAAAGAATAATTTCATCAGGAGAGGCAATAAGGTGTTTAAAAAACTATATCTATCATTTTTTACTATTATTATTATCATTTAATAAATTATATGAAGGACATTATCATATATCAAAATTATACATAAGTAATAAATTACATTACCTGGGTCCCCAGCCACCCAGGCTGGCATACATGCAGTGTCACAAAAGTTGTATCTCCACATTTATGGGACAGGTGAGTGGAGACCATACATTATGGATAGATGGTTTATATGATCATTCTAATCTGAAAGTTCATGAAATCATTTATTCTTTGTAATTCCAACGATGACTTTTCTTCTCTGTATAATTAATGCTTGACCAACAATTTCAGTGCTGTGGTGTACTTACCAAAAAAAGATAAGTTAAAGAATAATTTCATCAGGAGAGGCAATAACGTGTTTAAAAAACTATATCTATCATTTTTTACTATTATTATTATCATTTAATAAATTATATGAAGGACATTATCATATATCAAAATTATACATAAGTAATAAATTACATTACCTGGGTCCCCAGCCACCCAGGCTGGCATACATGCAGTGTCACAAAAGTTGTATCTCCACATTTATGGGACAGGTGAGTGGAGACCATACATTATGGATAGAGGGTTTATATTTCCTTGGTCTCCACTACTTACATGTTACATATAAGCTTGCTGTTCTTCATCATTTGTTTTAATTGAAAATATATAACAATCTTATGTTCAACTTGTGCACCTTCCTCTTGATCTCCTACTGCTTTCTCTTATACATCTCTCAATCATTTGCACTCCTTCCTTGTAAGTACCACCCAAATTCCTCCCTTTTCTCTCACTAAAAACATTTCTTCTTCAGCTACACTGCAAGTACGTTACATTCGATTTAATGGACTTTTGGCATCAACAGACACCCCTTCCCCCTACTAGTCCATTATATCAAGGGTTTACAGGAGTCAACAGGTTGTCAGTGAACTGAACCAGGGGTGGCTGTGTTGGATATGAAATATGTGGTGTGGTGAGGGTTGATCAAATATGATAGGATTAGGAGAGTTGTGGTAAATATAATAGGGTTAGAGAGAGTTGTGGTTGTAAGAAAAGCATGAATGAGGAAGTTGAGGGGGGTGTGCTGAGATGGTTTGGAAATATGGAGAGGATGAAAGTTGGGGGAATGGAGGTGGAGGGATGGGGTGAAGGATGTATGGTCTGATAAGGCCTGAACATGCAGGAAGTTGGGAGGTGTGCATAGGATAGAGCATATTGAAATGATGTGTTTGTATAGGGAGTATCTGCTCTCAGTGGACTGAACCAGGGCATTTAAAGTGGTCAAAGGAACCACAGAAAAGTCTTTGGGGCATGGCTGTGGATAGTGGAGCTCTGGTTTCTGTACATCATTCAGAACATGACAGCTATAGAATGGTTGTGAACTAACTAATGAGGCTGACCCTCATCTGTTCCTGGCAATGCTTCAATATTCAGGAGATTGCAAACAAGTACAAAAAAGCAAAATGATATGTTTCATGGTATTCTTGAAGATTTAATTTCCATCTATCTTTCTTACTGAGAGGCTTTTTGGTTCAGAATGTTTTCATTGACACTTTTTAATTTGTTGCCAGTTGTATATAATCATATATCTTGCTTCTCTTTCAAGGATACATACTTCCAGTTTTTCAGTTTTTCATGATAGTTCATGTTTTCTTTCCTCAATATTACTTGTAAAGTGCTTCTAAATTCTAATTTATTCATTTCCATTTGTTTCGTTGGTGACAGCGCTTCTAAATTCTCTCTAATTTATTCATTTCCATTTGTTTCGTTGGTGACCATACAGTCTGGTTTTGCTTCTTATGTATGCATTAAATATTTTCCTCTGTAGTTTCCTACCTCTTGTGAAAGTTTTCAGTATCATACCACTAACTACCTAGCTTGACAGTGCTATCTTTTTCACTAGGTTCACTGAATTCTACTTTCATTTTTATGGTAACATTTAAATCTTTTACATTTGTTTCATTTATTACATTCTTTGTTGAGCTTATATACAATGTCATCAGTGTTTTCTTACTTGTTAGTTAACTTGTTTGCTCAAATTTATGTTTGTTCATTTCCATCAGGTTCATTTCTGCCCATCTGTATCTAAGCATGTAAGTCTATTTGCACATCCTTTTCATTATCTGATCCAACCATTTTGCTTACTATTTTGTCATTAGCAAGACTTTATTTTCATTTGCTGCCAGTGTCTGATATTATCATACAGACTGATGAGGCTAAAGAGATAGAAAATATCATGTAAGACATAAGACTATAGAAACAGTTTCCGGTATTTGAAAATTATCTGATACAGGATACAAAGGTCATGAATAAGAAATGTGAGGGGTTGGTATTAGAGTGTAATGGAAGCAGAGGTATGAAATCCAAATATCTGGTGTGAGTTCTATGAGATAGCATACTGATTAATGTACAGTTCAGAAGAAAAGTAATGTGATTTGTTGTTAACAGAGAATAGCTAATGCAAAGAGATATTAAGAATGAAGCTGGTGTATGGACATAAAGAATTAGTTTCATCACTCCCATTATACATTTAATTCATCAAGTCTACAACAAAAATCTAATAACACTTGTGACAAAGCAACTTTTAAATGCTTTAAACTCTATGTCATGCAAAAGAATTTTGACACATTTCAGTGTCATATGACACATAGTGCCAAAAGTCTATCTATATACATTACCTATACAGTACACTCTGTTATAGGGGCTACTCTCAGCATATCAAAATATATTCTAACGAAATACACTGTGTGAATACATCCACATATATACATCCTACATTGCATATACATACAGACATTTATATTATATATTTATTATTAACCAAGGACTCACTTCTATGAAAGGGTCCTGGTGTTACCCAGGGCCTTTCTAAATTCTCCTATAGCTCAAAGCTGCACTATTTCCAACAGCAAGGAAATGAAGACTTTTTTAAAGTGAGAAATTCTTTGAAAAGACTATTTCCAATGACACAGCCAGACCAAAAGTGACTTTTTACTCTCAGTGCAACCTCAAGCAGTCGGAGTTCAGTAGCACCTATATGCAAATGTGAATACATATACACGTGAAAACATAAAAATATAAAATATCATATATACATTTTGATCTCATTAACTATTTCTTCTCTAGTTTCCTTAGAAAAATCCTTTTCATGCCTTGATCATGTAATACTCACTAAAGTGCATAAATCACATAAAACATAATTTCTGCCTTAATGTTACAGTGTGCAAAATCAAATTCACCATTTATGTTATGGATGAATACTGGATAACATGGAATGTAGGTCAGCCTTTGATTGCATACTAACTTATTATCTCACGAAAATGTCACTCACAACAACTGGGACTTTGGTGTGATCTTGAGGTTGTTATACACTAAGCTATTTACTATTACATGACAGCCCAGACTCTTCTGTTCTGGGAAGACAGTTAAATTCTGGCACATATTGATAACACTAAATTAAAGTTTAACTTTGAATATCTGGGAGGCAGATTGCACACTAAGCATCTTAATTCAAATTAATGCGTTATTAATTCCTTGAAGAACTTCCTACTGAAATGAAATAATGAGTTGATTATTCATAAAAAAAATCAGTTGTATCTGATCCTAAACACACCATTTAATTCTATTCAGTATTATGTTCTATGTCTAAATTCCATGGCTAACTGACAGAAAGTCAAATTGTTTTGGTTAAAAGTGAAATGCCATATATACATAAATATTTTGCTTATTATACTTGATTGCCGTTTCCTGTGTCAGCGAGGTAGCGCCAGGAAACAGACAGACCCACATACACACACATTCATAAATGCCCATACGTGCACATATACATACATTTACAAAACATATCCTTGGGGATAGGGAAGAAAGAATACTTCCCACATATTTCCTGCATGTTGTAGAAGGCAACTAACGGGGGAGGGAGCAAGGGGCTGGAAATCCTACCTTCCCGTTCTTTGATTTTCCAAAAGAAGGAAGGAACAGAGAAGAGGGCCAAGTGAGGATATTCCCTCTAAGGCTCAGTCTTCTGTTCTTAATGCTACTTTGCTAATGCAGGAAATGGCGAATATGTATGAAAAAAAAATAACATACACATATACATACACATACACAGGCATATACATATATACACATGTACATATTCATACTTGCTTGCCTTCATCCATTCCTGGCGCTACCCCATCCCACAGGAAACAACATTGCTACCCCGTGCTTCTGTGAGGCAGCACCAGGAAAACAGACAGAAATGGCCAACATCTGCTCACATGCAGTCTTTAGCTATTATGTGCAATGCACCAAAACCACAGCTCCCCATCCACATCCAGGCCCCACAGACCTTTCCATGGTTTACCCCAGACATTTCACATGCCCTGGTTCAGTCCACTGACAGCACATTGACCCCAATATACCACATTCCAATTCACTCAATTCCTTGTATGCCTCTCACCCTCTAGTATGTTTAGGCCCCAATCACTCAAAATCTTTTTCAGTCCATCCTTCCACCTTTAATTTGGTCTTCCACTTCTTGTTCCCTCCACCTGACACATATATCCTCTTTGTCAATCTTTCCTTACTCATTCTTTCCATATGTTCAAACCATTTCTTCTGCTCTTTCAACCACACTCTTTTTATTTCCACACATTTCTCTTACCTGTTCATTACTTACTTGATTAAACCACCTCACACCACATATTGTCCTCAAACATTTCCAACACACTCACCCTCCTTTGGACAACCCTATCTATAGCCCATGCCTTGCAACCATATAACATAATTGGAACTACTATTCCTTCAAACATACCCATTTTTGCTCTCCAAGATAATGTTCTCCCCTTCCACACATTCTTCATCGCTCCCAAAACCTTTGCCCTCTTCCCTACCCTGTGACTCTCTTCAGCTTCCATGGTTCCATTCACTGCCAAGTCCACTCCCAGATAGAATCAGTCACCAGCGCTGTTTCATCAGCGAACAACAGCTGACTCACTTTGCAGGCCCTGTCATCCCCAACAGATTGCATACTTACCCCTCTCTCCAAAACTCTGCATTTGCCTCCCTAACCACCATGTCTATAAATAAATTAAACAACCCTGGGAACATCACATACCCCTACCGCAGACCGACCTTCACTGGGAACCAATCACTCTCCTCTCTTCCTACTTGTACACTTGCCTTACATCCTTGGTAAAAACTTTTCACTGTTTCTAGCAACTTCCCTCCCACACCATATACTCTAAAGACCTTCCACAAAGCATCTCTATCAACCCTATCATATGCTTTCTCCAGATCCATAAATGCTACATATACATCCATCTGTTTTTCTAAATGTTTCTCACATATTTTTCAACTGCAATACCAAACCTGCCGCTTTGCCAGATTTCATCTTCTGCAAAGCTTTCACTACCTCTTCTCTCTTAACCAAACCATTCTCCTTGACCCTCTTACTTTGCACACTGCCCTGACCAAAATGCCCTACATCTGCCACTCTCTCGTCAGACGCATTCAACAAACCTTCAAGTTACTCACTCCATCTTCTCACTTCATCACTACTTATTACTTCCCCCCCTTGCCCCCTTCAACGATATTCTCATTTGCTCTCTTGTCTTACACATGTTATTTACCTCCTTCCAAAACATCTTTTTATCCTCCCTAAAGTTTAATGATACTCTCTCACCCCAACTCTCATTTGCCCTCTTCTTCAACCCTTGCACCTTCCTTTTGACCTCCCACCACTTTCTTTTCTACATCTCCCAGTCATTTGCACTCCTTTCTTGTATGTATTGTCCAAATGCCTCTTTTTTTCTCTTTCACTGGCAACTTTACTTCTTCATCCCACCACTCACTACCCTTTCTAATCTGCCCATCTTCCACCTTTCTCATGCCACATGGATCTTTTGCACATGCCATTACTGCTTCCCAGAATACATCCCATTACTCACCCACTCCTTTATGTCATTTGCTCACACCTTTTGCTATTCTGCTCTGTCTCTCCTGGTACTTCCTCACACAAGTCTCCTTTCCAAGCTCGCTCATTCTCACCACTGTCTTCTCCCCAACCTCCTCTCTTCTTTTTTGAAAATCTCTACAAATGTTCACCTTCGCCTCCACAAGATAGTGACCAGACATCCCTCCAGCTGCCCCTCTCAGCACATTAACATCCAAAAGTCTCTCTTTTATGTGCCTCTCAATTAACACATAATTCAATAATGCCCTTTGACCATCTCTCCTACTCACATATGTATACTTATATCTCTTTTTAAACCAGGTATTCCCTATCACTAGTCTTTTTAAACCAGGTATTGCCAATCACCAGTCTTTTTTCAGCACAAAAATCCACAAGCTCTTCACCATTTCCATTCCCAACATTGAATACCCCATGTACACTTATTATACTCTCAACTGCCACATTACTCACCTTCGCATTTAAATCATCCATCATTAATACCCAGTCTCGTGCACCAAAGCTGCTGACACACTCACTCAGCTGCTTTCAAAACACTTGCCTCTCATGATCTTTCTTCTCATGACCAGGTGAACAAGCATCTATAATCACCCAACTCTCCATTCACTTTCAGTTTTACCCACATCAGTTTAGAATTTACTTTCTTACACTCTATCACACACTCCCACAACTCTGCTTCAGGAGTAGTGCTACTCCTTCCTTAGCTCTTGCCCTCTCGCCAACCCCTGACTTTACTCCCAAGACTTTTTCAAACCATTCTTCCCCTTTCCCCTTGAGCTCCATTTCACTCAGAGCTAGAACATCTAGGTTTCTTTCCTCAAACATACTACCTGTCTCTCCTTTCTTCCCATTTTGGTTACATCCACACACATTCAGACATCCCAATCTGAGCCTTCGAGGAGGATGAGCACTCCCAGCTTGACTCCTTTTGTTTTCCCTTTTAGAAATTGAAATATAAAATAATGCTCAGACATGCAAACACACATATAAAGCTTTGATTTACTGGTAACATTTTTAGCATACAGTGTTGTACTAACATAACACTGAAATGTTATCACAGGAAAAGCATTTCAGATGAGTGATAGGGAAGCTTGACCTCAGCTGACATGAGCACCAATGCCAGGGATCAGTGTCTTGCTTTCAAAATTACTACGGTGAGTAGTACTCCAGCTGTACCTGATATTACATAATTCAAGCTCTTCTACATAAATAAACATAAAGTGCAATCATTAACATAAATTCAAAGCCAGAAGTCAAGCTTAAGGCACACTTAACACAAAAGTAATGTGTAGGTCTTAATTTCTGATACTCCTGGGTAACTTAGAAATGGTGTACTATTTACTGCAAAGTAAAATCATAACATGATGACACCATAAAATTCTTGCTTTCATTGAAGCGATTCATAAGCTACTGATCATGAGATACAAGAAACATGGTTTCATACAGCAAGTGACACATGGTATACTAAAAGCTGTACGTAGTGTAAATTGTACATTTTGGGGTACATATAAAATTAAATTTCTATGATCATACATATATCTACCTGACAGCATATAAAATCTTTATTTATTATATGCACATATCATTTACAGGCCATCTTTAGAACAGATGGCAAAGTAATTCCACAGCAAAAACAAAATATCCTATACATGACTAAAAGCAGCTAGGTAGCTTTATTTATGACCTTTGACTAGTTTCACAAATATTGCTAAAAATCTAGTCCAAATGAAGATTTGTGGCACCTGGGAGTAAAGATGAAGTGGGTGAAGTCTTGCTCACTGCTGAACCTCCTGTACTAACATCCTCAGTGTCCTGAATTTTATTCTTGTGAGTTGGCCCCTGTTGGAGAGATACAGTAGAAAACTCAGTAACGTAATGAAAGACACCAAAGTGGACGGTGAAGTTTAACAGATGTGTGGGGATTACAATAGCCCATTCTCAACCATGAATGGAGTTCTGCAAAGAAACTGTATTGTGTGGAGTCTCTCCCATTATCTTCTCTTACTGATTATGTTAAAAAAAGGTATCTTTCTCTTAATGTAATATACTTTTATTTGTGTATGCTGAAAATTATCCATCAAATGTTTTTTTTTTTTTTTTTTGCTGTCTCCCGCATTTGCGAGGTGGCGCAAGGAAACAGACGAAAGAAATGGCCCAACCCACCCCCATACACATGTATTACATACGTCCACACACGCAAATATACATACCTACACAGCTTTCCATGGTTTACCCCAGACGCTTCACATGCCTTGATTCAATCCACTGACAGCACGTCAACCCCGGTATACCACATCGCTCCAATTCACTCTATTCCTTGCCCTCCTTTCACCCTCCTGCATGTTCAGGCCCCGATCACACAAAATCTTTTTCACTCCATCTTTCCACCTCCAATTTGGTCTCCCTCTTCTCCTCGTTCCCTCCACCTCCGACACATATATCCTCTTGGTCAATCTTTCCTCACTCATTCTCTCCATGTGACCAAACCATTTCAAAACACCCTCTTCTGCTCTCTCAACCACGCTCTTTTTATTTCCACACATCTCTCTTACCCTTACGTTACTTACTCGATCAAACCACCTCACACCACACATTGTCCTCAAACATCTCATTTCCAGCACATCCATCCTCCTGCGCACAACTCTATCCATAGTCCACGCCTCGCAACCATACAACATTGTTGGAACCACTATTCCTTCAAACATACCCATTTTTGCTTTCCGAGATAATGTTCTCAACTTCCACACATTCTTCAAGGCTTCCAGAATTTTCGCCCCCTCCCCCACCCTATGATCCACTTCCGCTTCCATGTTTCCATCCGCTGCCAGATCCACTCCCAGATATCTAAAACACTTCACTTCCTCCAGTTTTTCTCCATTCAAACTCACCTCCCAATTGACTTGACCCTCAACCCTACTGTACCTAATAACCTTGCTCTTATTCACATTTACTCTTAACTTTCTTCTTTCACACACTTTACCAAACTCAGTCACCAGCTTCTGCAGTTTCTCACATGAATCAGCCACCAGCGCTGTATCATCAGCGAACAACAACTGACTCACTTCCCAAGCTCTCTCATCCCCAATAGACTTCATACTTGCCCCTCTTTCCAAAACTCTTGCATTCACCTCCCTAACAACCCCATCCATAAACAAATTAAACAACCATGGAGACATCACACACCCCTGCCGCAAACCTACATTCACTGAGAACCAATCACTCTCCTCTCATCCTACACGTACACATGCCTTACATCCTCGATAAAAACTTTTCACTGCTTCTGACAACTTGCCTCCCACACCATATATTCTTAATACCTTCCACAGAGCATCTCTATCAACTCTATCATATGCCTTCTCCAGATCCATAAATGCTACATACAAATCCATTTGCTTTTCTAAGTATTTCTCACATACATTCTTCAAAGCAAACACCTGATCCACACATCCTCTACCACTTCTGAAACCACACTGCTCTTCCCCAATCTGATGCTCTGTACATGCCTTCACCCTCTCAATCAATACCCTCCCATCAAATGTATATTTCTATAAATTCCCTTACTGCACTAATTGAGGCAATTAAAAAACAAATGCAAGATATTATCGTAGACCACCATTCAAAAGGAAGGAAATACACAAATATATGTATGAAAGTAGGAAAGATGTTCAGCAGGCATTGCTCGGTTGCATAATAATTCATAGGCAAGCAAAGAAAGACTTTCAGGTGTGAATGTGCTGAGAGGGGCACCTGGTAGGATGTCTGATCATTACCTTGTGGAGGCTATGATGATGATTTGAAGAGATTTTTGGAAGAGGGTAAATGTTATGAGGGAGGAGGGAGTGGTGACAGCAAGTGAGCTTGGAAAAGAGATTTTTGTGAAGAAATACCAGGAAAGACTGAGTGTAGAATGGCAAAAAGAGAGAGTAAATGAAGAAAGGAGACTGGGTGACAAGTGATAGGTATTTAGAGAAGCAGAACTAGCATGTGTAAGAGATGCATGTGGCATGCATTAAGTGGGAAAGGGTAGTGAGTGGTATGATGAAGTAAAGTTGATAGCAAGAGGAAAAAGAGGTATATGGGTAGTACTTACAAGTAAGGAGTGCAAATGATTGGGAGAATTATAAGAGAAGGCATCAAGAAGAAAAGAGGAAGATGCAGTGGCTGAAAAAGAGGGAGAAATGAGAGTTGGGTGAAGTGATGTCAGGGAGAATAGGAAGATATTTAGGAGGGAGGTTAAAAGTGTAAGAAAAACAAGAGAACAAATGGTAACGTTAGTGAAGGGGGCAAATGGGGAAGTGGTAAGAGATGGTGATAAAGTGAGGAGATGAAGTAAGTACTTTGAAGGATCTGAATGTTCAGTGGTAGAACGGCATATGTAGGGTGTTTGGGGTGGGGCAGTATGTGAAGTGCAAAAGTCATGGAGAGTAGTGTGGTGGAGAGAGAAGTGGTGAAAGCCAGCTTGAGTGGATGGTACTGCAATGAATTTCATAAGAAAGGAAGTGACTGTTGTTGACTGATTAGTAAGGATTTTCATGGTATGTAATGGATCATTTTGAGGTGCCTCAAGACTGGGAAAGTGCATATAAAGTGCCACTGTATAAAGGCAAGAGGGACATAGGCTAGTTTACAAACTATAGAGGTATAAGTTTGTTAAGTGTATCTAGTAAGATGTATGAATCAGTAATGAGTGAGAGGATGAAAGGATGTACAGAACATCAGATGTGGTTTTACAGTGGCAGAGGATGTGTGGATCAGGTATATGCTTTAAAGAATGTGTTTAAGAAATACTTAGAGAACCAGAAGGATTTGTATATGGCATTTATGGATCAGGAGAAAGCATATGACAGGATTGTTAGAGATGCCTTGTAGATGGTCTTAAGAGTATATGGTGTGGGAGGAAAGGTGCTAGAAGCAGTGACAAGCTTTTATCAAGGGTGTAAAGCGAGGCTTTGAGTAGGAGAGGAGGGTTAGTGGCTCCAAGTGAAGGCTGGTCTGCAGCAGGGGTGTTTAATTTGTTTATGGATGGGGTGGTGAGGGAGGTAAATGCAAGAGTCTTTGAGAGATGGGTGAGTATGCAGTTCATGAGGGGACAATGAGGCTTGGGAACTGAGTCAGTTGTAGTTTGCTGATAATGCCGCACTGGTGGCAGATCTGAGTGAAAAACTGCGGAAATTTTTGACTGAGTTCGGAAGAGTTTGTGAAAGGAATATGCTGACCGTAAAAGTGAATAAAAGCAAGATTATTAAGTTTACCATGGTAAAGGGAAAAATTAGATGGGGGTGTGAGTTTGAATGGAGAAAATCTGGAGAAAGTTAAGTGTTTTAGATACCTAGGAATGGACATGGCAGCAAATGGAACCATGTACGCAGAAGTGAGTCATAGGTTGGGAAAGGGGAAGAAGGTTCTGGGAGTAATGAAGAATGTGTGGAAAGAAAGGTCCTTTTGTGGGAAGGCAAAAATGATTACGTTTAAAGGTATAGTAATCCCAACAATGTTGTGTGGAAGCAAAGACTGGGCTATGGATGAAAGTATATATATAGGAAGGTGGATGTGTGGGAAATGAAATGTTTGAGAATATGTGGTGTGAGATGGTT
This sequence comes from Panulirus ornatus, assembly GCF_036320965.1. Lineage (NCBI taxonomy): Eukaryota > Metazoa > Arthropoda > Malacostraca > Decapoda > Palinuridae > Panulirus > Panulirus ornatus. The sequence goes on along the minus strand of NC_092243.1, from coordinate 72,092,817 downwards.
TGATCAAGTAAATAGTACACGGGTAAGAGAGAGGTGTGGTAACAAAAAGATTGGTTGAGAGATCTGAAGAGTATGTGCTGAAATGGTATGGACATGGAGAGAATGAGTGAGGAGTGACTAACAAAAAGGATACATGCATTAGGAGTGGAGAGGAAAAGGAGCAGGGGGGGGGACGACTAAATTGGAGACAGGAGGATGAAGTGCAAAATATTTTGAGTGGTTGGGGCCTGAACATGCAGGAGGGTGAGCCACATGCATGGTTTAGAGAGAATTGGAACAGTGTGGTGTAAAGGGGTCAACTTACTGTGAATAGAGTGAACCAGGGCATGTCAAGTGGCTGAGGTAAGCCAGTGAAAGGTCTGTGGGCCTTGGTTGTGGATAGGATGCTGTGGTTTCAGTGCAGCATTTCTTAAGAGTGGTTGACAATGAGGATATATGTGTCAGAAGTGGAGGGGACAAGGAGAAGAGGTAAACTAATTGGAGATAGAAGGATGGAGTGAAAATTTTTTGAGTGGTTGGGACCTGAACTTGCAGGAGAGTGAAAGATATGCACAGGATAGAGTAAATTGAAACAATGTGGTATACAGGAGTCGATGTACTGTCAATGGACTGAACCAGGGCATATGAAGTGGAAAGGTTGTGGGGCCTGGTTGTCAATAGGAATCTGTGGCTTTGGTGCAATGCACATGACAGCTAGAAAATGGATGTGAGCAGGTGCGACCTTTTTCATCTGTTCTTGGTGCTACCTTGCTAACATGAAAAATAGTGATCAAGTATGAAAGAAAGCAAAAACACTTAAAAATTGTTCTTACTCTGATTCATTCTTGCCTACTGTGCAAGGAATCAGAGAGTGAATTTACCTCTGTTGTACTTTACAGGTGGAATAAGTGGGTGAACTTGCCTCCCTATAAATGTTTTAAGCATTTAGACTCATGAGTACCATGTCCTTTTTTCAACTGCCTTAATTATTCATTTGCTTGCCAGCTACATATATCCAAGTTAAGAAATTCTGAAAAAAACATCTTTTAACCTTCAACTGTTCTGAGATAAAGAGATAAAAAAATAATCACCTAGCAGCTAGTGCATCTAGTCAGACTGAGGGGACACGGCATAACTTATGATTAATGTAGTCATACAGAGGAATTCAAACAGCAACAGATCAATGGGTCCTTTAAAGGCTGTATATGATAGTAAAGAATGTCAGAAATATCAGAGATTAGTGTGGTAAGTGAAAAGCAAACAAATGATTTAAAGAAAAACCTATAAACTGGGAATAGGGGAGAAAGAATTCTACCCCCTGTATTCCTTGTGCCCCATAGAAGGCGATTAAGAGGGCCAGGAGCAGGGGGCTGGAAACCTTCCCCTCCTTGTACTTCAATTTCTTAAAGATGAAGCAGAAGGACCCAAAAGAGGACTGCTCATCCTCCTTGATGGCTCAGACTTGGGTGTCTGGATGTGGATGTGTAACCAAGATGAGAAGAAAGGAGACAAAGATAGTGTGTTTAAAAAAAGGAACCATGTATTTGGGAATGTCTTAGGGGCAAAGATAGGGTTAGCAAGAAGGATAGAAGTGAGGAAATGGTAGCTACTACTGCTGAATCAGGAACTGTAGAAAGCATGACTGTAAGGAAATGATCTCCAAAGTGATGTAGGTAAAAATGAAAATGGATTGCAACAGAAGGGTGATTATTAGTGCTTGATGCACTTAGCCATGAGAAGAAAGATGGTTAGAGTTGAGAGTTTTGGTAGCAGTAAGTGAAAGTGTCAACAGTTTTGATGCAAGATATTGGGCATTAGTGATGAATGATTTAAATGAAAAATTGAGTGGTGTGGCAGTTGAGGGTATAATTGAGGGAGCATGAGGTATTCAGTAAGAAGAATAGAAATGGTGAACAGCTTGCTGTGTTGTGTGCTGAAAAAGGACTGGTGATTGCGAATACCTGGTTTAAAAAAGAGGGACATAAAGTAAATGTGGATGAGTAGGAAAGAGAATAATTGGGCATTACTGGATTACATACAAACTGATAGGCAAGTGAAAGAAAGGGGCAGCTGGTGGGTTTTCTGGTTATTACCTGGTGGAGGTGAGGGTGAAGATTTGTAGCTTTTAGAAAAGAGGAAACAATGTGGGTGAGAAGAGGGTGGTAAAAGTAACAGGGCCTGTGAAAAAGACATGTATGAATAAACACCAGGACACAGTGAACGTAGAATGGCAAAAGGTGAAAGTATAAGTTAAGGTAGTGGGTGAGGAATGGAAAGTATTTATGGAAGCAAGTTGGCATGTAAGAAGTGTGTGTCACACAGGAGGTCAGAAGGTGAGAAAGGGAAATAAGTGGAGGGATGACAAAGTAAAACTGCATGTGAAAGAGAAAAGGGATATGTATGGGTAGTACTTATAAGGAAGGACTGCAGAAGGTAGCAGGAGGTCACAAGGTAGTTGCAGGGGTTGAAACAGAAGACAAATTAGAGTTGAGATGAGCTAGTATCAGTGAAGAGTGCAAATAGGAGTGTCTGAGCCATACTTAAAGGGAAGGAATGGATGTACAAGAGTAAAGAGAAGGAGGCTACAGAAGGTGCAAGGGTTGAAAAAGATGGCAAATGAGTTGGGGTGAGGGAGTATTAGTAAACTTTAGTAGGGAGAACAGAAGGATGTTTTTGAAGGAAGTTGGTAATGAGCAAAAAATAAGAACAAATAGGAAAGTCGATGAAGAGGGTAAAAGGGGATGTGGTAACAGGCAATGAAGAGGTGAGGAATAGATGGAGTGAGAATTTTTAAGGACTGTCAAATGTGTCTGATGTTAAGGTGGCAGATGTAGAGCATTTGGGTTGGGATGGTTTGTGAAGTGAGAGAGTCATGGAGAATGGTTAAGTGAAGAGAGAAGAGTAAGAATGGTAAAAGCCTTACAAAAGATGAAATGCAGTAAGGTGGCTGGAGTGGATGGTATTGTGGTTGAATTTCTTAATAAAGGGAATGAACCTATTGTTGATTGTTTGGGTAGGATTTTGAGTAAATGTATGGATCATGGTGAGGTACCCGTAAATTGGCAGAATGCATGTAGAGTGCCATTCTATAAAGGCAAGGGGGATAAAGGTAAGTGTTTGACCCATGGAGGTATAAGTTTGTTGCGAGTACCTGGTAAGTTGTTTACTAAGAGAATGGTGACTGACATTATGAAGGCATATACAGAGTATCATATCTGGGAGGAAAAATGTAGTTTCAGGAGTAGTGTAGGATGTGGGGATCAGGTGTTTGCTTTAAGGAATGTAGAGAATGTTAGAGAAACAGAAAGATTTGTATTGGCAATTATGGATCTGAAGAAAGCATATGATAGGGTTGATGGAGATGCCTTGTGGAAGGTCTTACAAATATATGGTGTGGGAGGAAAGCTACTACAAGCAATGAGATGTTTTGTATCATGGGTGGAAGGTATATGTGCAAGTAGGTAGAGAGGAGGGTGAGAGGTTCCAAGAGAAGGTTGGTCTGCAGCAGGGGTGCAAGGGTCACCATGGCTGTTAAATTTGTTTATGGATGGGGGTGGTGAGGTGAGTGTGCTGTCTGTAGGGGGTAAGGGGTATTTGGAAGTGTGTCAATAGCTGTGTGCTGATGACATCAGCACTGATGCAGAACCTATCTGCAAAAATTCTGACTACAAAATTTTTCCTTCCTATTGTTGCAAAGCTGTGTGGAAACATTCTGATTACTGAAACTTCTCAAATCCCTTTTTTTTTCTAACCCTAGAAGGACTCTGTTCTTTACACATGGTCTACCACAATATTGCTGTGTAATTTCAGAATGAACAAAGAAGCTCAATTATCCTATCATGAATGAATTTCAATTTATTTGGTTGTAATTTATCCCCTCAAAACAATAATTGTCTCTGACTTAATACTTTTTTTTTTTTTTCTTCTTTTTTGCCGCTGTCTCCCGCGTTTGCAAGGTAGCGCAAGGAAACAGACGAAAGAAATGGCCCAACCCACCCCCACACACATGTATATACATACGTCCACACACGCAAATATACATACCTACACAGCTTTCCATGGTTTACCCCAGATGCTTCACATGCCCCGATTCAATCCACTGACAGCACGTCAACCCCGGTATACCACATCGCTCCAATTCACTCTATTCCTTGCCCTCCTTTCACCCTCCTGCATGTTCAGGCCCCGATCACACAAAATCTTTTTCACTCCATCTTTCCACCTCCAATTTGGTCTCCCTCTTCTCCTCGTTCCCTCCACCTCCGACACATATATCCTCTTGGTCAATCTTTCCTCACTCATTCTCTCCATGTGCCCAAACCACTTCAAAACACCCTCTTCTGCTCTCTCAACCATGCTCTTTTTATTTCCACACATCTCTCTTACCCTTACGTTACTTACTCGATCAAACCACCTCACACCACACATTGTCCTCAAACATCTCATTTCCAGCACATCCATCCTCCTGTGCACAACTCTATCCATAGCCCACGCCTCGCAACCATACAACATTGTTGGAACCACTATTCCTTCAAACATACCCATTTTTGCTTTCCGAGATAATGTTCTCGACTTCCACACATTCTTCAAGGCTCCCAGAATTTTCGCCCCCTCCCCACCCTATGATCCACTTCCGCTTCCATGGTTCCATCCGCTGCCAGATCCACTCCCAGATATCTAAAACACTTCACTTCCTCCAGTTTTTCTCCATTCAAACTCACCTCCCAATTGACATAACACATAACTATTTTCCTATGCAAACATTTGCATTCATGATCTTTAGCCTGTGCTCTTCTTCATCTCACCTATTTAACCTTCCACAGCATTTTTCTTTAAGTTGTTTTTCAAGTGCATAATTGGTCTCTTCACGACCTTTAATGGAATTCTTTTAACTTATACATATCCATGTATCTTTTTCTAACCTTTAATCAACTCAAGACTCCATGCTAAATAAAACCAGGTGCATGAGGTTGAAATTCAAAGCTTACCTTGTTTGATTCTTTATGCTTCTTTTTTGTGAAATCCATTAAGCAAATTCGAAAGAAGAGGACAATGTTCATCAGCATGATTATGGCCAATCCTGAAAATCAATATATGTACATATTATTTTTCAATAAATTGATTAATTAATAAAATAATATATCTCAGTAGTACAGTAAGTAAAGATGATAAAAAAGTGCTATTATACTAAGGAAATTTTTTCCATACATACAATACCTCCCATTCCTTACACACTCCCCTTGTTTTGTTTACTTTCATATTTTGCCATTCTACACTCAAGCTCTCCTGGTATTTCTTCACACAAGTCTCTTCCAACCAAACTCACTCACTTTCATTGCCCCTCTTCTCACCCATATCATTTCCTCTTTTCCAAGAACCTCAAGAAATCTTTACTCTTGCCTCAACCATGTAATGATCAGACATTCCACTAGCTGCCCCCATCAACACATTCACATCCAAGAGTCTCTCTTTTGCATGCCTGTCAATCAGTATGCTAGAGTTGTGAGAGGATTCTATGGGGACTGACCATTTCGCAGTTCTTGTGGGGTGAGGATCAGGAAGAAGTGGAGGTATGGAGTAAGGAAGAATGGAGAGGTAAAAGTGTAGGCAAGTGAGAGTGCTGACAAGTGAGAAGATGAATTGGAAAAAATGCAGGTAGGAGAATGAAAAGGAGGTAACTGAAAGCTTAGATGGAAGTGCAGTAAATGTAGGAATACAGTTGTGTAAATGAGGTGTTTAAAATGTTTAGAGAAATAGTATTAAAGGTTGCAGAATTAGTAGTTGGATACAAGGTCATGAGATTTTTTTTTTTTTTTTTTTTTTTTTTATACTTTGTCGCTGTCTCCCGCGTTTGCGAGGTAGCGCAAGGAAACAGACGAAAGAAATGGCCCAACCCCCCCCCCCCATACACATGTACATACACACGTCCACACACGCAAATATACATACCTACACAGCTTTCCATGGTTTACCCCAGACGCTTCACATGCCTTGATTCAATCCACTGACAGCACGTCAACCCCTGTATACCACATCGCTCCAATTCACTCTATTCCTTGCCCTCCTTTCACCCTCCTGCATGTTCAGGCCCCGATCACACAAAATCTTTTTCACTCCATCTTTCCACCTCCAATTTGGTCTCCCTCTTCTCCTCGTTCCCTCCACCTCCGACACATATATCCTCTTGGTCAATCTTTCCTCACTCATTCTCTCCATGTGCCCAAACCATTTCAAAACACCCTCTTCTGCTCTCTCAACCACGCTCTTTTTATTTCCACACATCTCTCTTACCCTTACGTTACTTACTCGATCAAACCACCTCACACCACACATTGTCCTCAAACATCTCATTTCCAGCACATCCATCCTCCTGCGCACAACTCTATCCATAGGGGACTTGCTTAATCAAATCGAGGAAGTGAAATGAAGATGGAAAGAGTATTTTGTAGAATTGATGAATGTGGGGGGAGGGAAGTCAGCAGTTGTTACATGCATGGGCATGGAGGATGGAAAGAAGAGGATACAAGTGCAACGGCCTATAGCAAAAAGGAAGGTAAGAAGGGCAATAATGAGGCTGAAGGTAGGAAAGGCACCTGGAGTGGATGGGATTACAGCTGAAATGCTGAAGTATGGAGGAGAAAGTGTGATAGAGTGGATGCATCTTGTATATAATTTAGCTTGGAAACAGAAGGTTGTGCCTGAGGATTGGGTGAAAGCTATTATTGTTCCTTTATTCAACGGAAAAGGTGCTTAGGATGTATGTACCAATTATAGGGGAATAAGTCTTTAAGAGCACCAGGAAAAGTGTATGCAAGAATGTTAATTGATACAGTCATGGAAGTGACTGAATGCAGAATAAAAGAAGAGCAAGGGGGTTTTAGGAAAGGTAAGAGATGTGTGGATCAGATTTTTGTAGTAATGATGACCATGGAAAAGTATGAAGCAAAAGGCAAAAAGCTGTATGCAGCTTTTATGGGTCTGGAGAAAGTGTATGACAGAGTCAAGTGGAATGCTTTATGGGATGTGTCACAGATATATGGGGTAGGGGACAATTGTTGGATGATTTCAAAGCCTTCTATAGACAAGCAAATGCATGTGTAAGAGTGGATGGAGATTTGAGCAAAAGTTTTGGGATACATGTAGGTGTGAGGCATGGGTGTGTGATGTCATCGTGGCTTTTTGATATATAACTATATATATTATGAAGCGTCTGGGGTAAACCATGGAAAGGTCTGTGGAGCTTGGGTGTGGATCGGGAGCTGTGGTTTCAGTGCATTACACATGACAGCTAGAGATTGAGTGTGAATGAATGTGGCCTTTTTGTTTGTATTCCTGGCACTACCTCGCTGAAGCAGGGGATAGCGATGCAGTTTTCCTGTGGAACTGGGTAGCGACAGGAATGGATGAAGGCAAGCAAGTATGAATATGTACATGTATGTATGTAATCTCTGCATGTGTATGTATATGTGCGTATATAGGCGTTTATGTATATATATGTGTATATGAGTGGATGGGCTTGTCTTCGTCTGTTTCCCGACAGTACCTTGCTGATGTGGGAAACAGTGATTATGTATAATAAATATATATGTTTTTTAATCTATATTTTTTCCAATCATATTTACGGATGGTTGTAAGTCGCACAGGTCATAAGTAGAGGATCAGGTGTATAGGGAATATGTAGTTGAAATGTTTAGGGATATTAGGGCCAGAAAATAAGTATTTAACGGTTAGCCTTTTAGTAGATTTTATGATTATTTGGTTTGTATTCAATTGGGATCTTTTGGCTTGGGGAAACATTGTGAGATATTTTCTGTGAATATTTCAAGTAAAGAAGCCTTTCATTATGTCATAACTGAATTTCAAAATAAAAATCTTTTGGCTAAAAAATTCCCTGCAAGTGTTGGTAATTGTAAGAGTAATAGATTTGATTGAAAACTTCAATTCAAAGATTAAATTTCATGCTAAATTCGAACATGGGATTGAAATATATGTTTGGGTACATTACGGCCAGTAATTACGTAATTAACTCTTACTCTTAGAGAAGATTATGTATTTGATTCATATTCATTTGGGAAGCACTTTGAGATATTTCCTGTGATTATTTCAAGTATACAAGTGTATCATCATGTCATATTTCAATCTTAAAACAAAAAGGTTATTGGGCTAAAAAATACCCCAAATTATTACCTGTAATTTTTGGTATTTTTGCGAGAGTAGAAGATTTGCTTGAAATCTCCAGTAATTATTTTTCATAGTGAATTAAAATTTGGGGTTGAAATATATCTTAAGGGACATTATGGCCTGTAAATAAGTAATTAATCACTAGTCTTTTAGTAGATTTTGTGATAATTTGGTTCATATTTAAAAACTTCAGTATAAAGACTATTTTTCAAGCTAAATTCGAATCTGTGGTTGAAATATATGTTGGGGGGACATTACGGGATATTTTCTGTAATCATTTTTAAATATGTAGGCATATCATCATGTCATATTTATAAATGAAAACAAAAATGTTTATGGGCTAAAAATTACCCTGAACTATTTATTACATATGATTTTTGGTATTATTGTACGGGTAATAGGTTTGCTTGAAAACCTTGATATGGGGACTATTTTTCATGCTGGACTCAAATCTGGGGTTGAAAGATACGTTAATGGATATTATAGCCTATAAAGTAAATAATAGTTACTCTTTTAGTAAATTCGGTGATTATTCACTTCATATTTACATAGTATCTGTTGGCTTAGGGAAGCATTGTGAGATATTTTCCATGATTGTTTTGTGTATTAAAGCATATCATTATATCACATTTCAATTTGAGAAAAAAAAAGGTTTTGTGGGTACAAAATTCCCTGAACTAATATCTGTAATTTTTGGTATTTTTTCAGGATAATAGATTTGCTTTACAACCTCAGTATAGGGATCTGGGGTTGAAATATATGTTAGGGGACATTAAGGCCTGTAAATAAGTATTTGATGGTTAATCTTTTAGTAGATTTTGTGATTATTTGGTTCGTATTTAACTGGTATGTGTTGGCTTGGGGAACCATTAGTTCAAGTACAGAAGCTTTTCATTACATCATTATAGAATTTTAAAACAGAGGTTTATGGGCTAAAAAATTCCCTAAATTATTACCTGAAATTTTTAATTTTTGTGAGGGTAATAGACTTCTTGAAAATCTTAGTACAAGGATTATTTTTCATGTTGAATTTGATTCTGGGGTTGAAATACATGTTGGGGGACATTAAAGCCTGTAAGTAATTATTTGTTAGTCTTATAGAAGATTCTGCAATTATTGGGACTGTTTTTATTGGATAGCTGTCTGATTGAGGAAGATTTAGATATTTTCCATGATTATTTAAGTATTGAAGTGTTTCATTTTGTCATATTTCAGTTTTAAAACAAAAAAATTTTAAACACCAATTTTGGTATTTTTGTGAGGGTAATAGATTTGCTTGAAAACCCCAGTATAAGGACAATTTTTCATGCTGAATTCGAATCTTGGGTTGAAATATATGTTTGGGGGACATAAGGTCTGTAAATAGCCAAATATTTTGCTTCATGAGCGGTGGTGGTCATTTAAAGCACAAATCTTCATATGAGGTCTGCTGCTCCTAGTTTAACCCATAAACTGCATCATACATTTGAATTAATGTTCAACTGTAGGAAAAAATCTATGCCATATGTTACTGTGGGAAATACACAAACAGCACCATACTTTCTTCTATATTTGTGTGGGGGGGGGGTCCTGACTGGAAGCATGGATGCTCCTTATTCATGTAAGTATAAGGTGGTTAATTTTCTCTAAATACAACCAAACATGTTCACACTCGCATTTTCTTTCCATCCCTGATCTTACACATCCCAATTGCATCATTTACATACTTCTAGACATATGTATTTCTTTTATCTTAAGAATTATTTACATATCATTTACACACACAGAACATTATTCACATGAATTATGAAGAAATAAAATAATATCATCAAAACATATACAGTGGTAAAAAAGAAATTATTTTTCTTTCGTACTATTCGCCATTTCCCACGATAGCGAGGTAGCGTTAAGAACAGAGGACTGGGCCTTCGAGGGAATATCCTCACCTGGCCCCCTTCTCTGTTCCTTCTTTTGGAACAAAAGAAATTATATTTATTCATATATATGTTATTATACTTGGCGCTGTCTCCCGCGTTAGCAAAGTAGCACAAGGAAAGAGATGAAAGAATGGCCCAACCCACCCACATACACATGTATATACATAAATGCCCACACACACACATATACATACCTATACATTGGTTGAGAGAGCAGAAGAGGGTGTTTTGAAATTGGTTGAGAGAGCAGAAGAGGGTGTTTTGAAATGGTTTGGGCACATGGAGAGAATGAGTGAGGAAAGATTGACCAAGAGGATATATGTGTCGGAGGTGGAGGGAACGAGGAGAAGAAGGAGACCGAATTGGAGGTGGAAAGATGGAGTGAAAAGGATTTTGTGTGATCGGGGCCTGAACATGCAGGAGGGTGAAAGGAGGGCAAGGAATAGAGTGAATTGGAGCAATGTGGTATACAGGGGTTGACGTGCTGTCAGTGGATTGAATCAGGGCATGTGAAGCGTCCGGGGTAAACCATGGAAAGCTGTGTAGGTATGTATATTTGCGTGTGTGGACGTGTGTATGTACATGTGTATGGGGGGGGTTGGGCCATTTCTTTCGTCTGTTTCTTTGCGCTACCTCGCAAACGCGGGAGACAGCGACGAGGTATAAAAAAAAAAAAAAAAAAAAAAAAAAAAAAAAAAAAAAAAAAAACATTTCAACATATACATACATATACATACACAGACATATACATATTACACAGGTACATATTCATAGAGTACAACAGTTGCCATATAAATCTGGCTTACCACCCTCATGAGACAATTACATTCTCTTTGATAATTCATAGGTAACCGTGAGGCATGATATTTTTTCTGTGTTGTGAGGGTGCAAGTGACATCTAAGGAAAAGATATGAAATTATACATCACTTAAGAATTCAAAACATTGTCGCCAAAATCTTTGCCAGTTGATAGCACATTGCATAAGTCACAACAGACCAGAGAATTAGCATGCTGCAGCCCAAGGGTTAAGAGGACCTCAAATGATGTCAGCCACCTTCTAAAGGTTATAGAAATTTATATCAGCAATATATATATTGGGGTGAGAGAGTATCATTAAATTTTAGGGAGAATAAAAAGATGTTCTGGAAGGAGGTAAATAAAGTGCATAAGACAAGGGAGCAAATGGGAACTTCAGTGAAGGGCGCAAATGGGGAGGTGATAACAAGTAGTGGTGATGTGAGAAGGAGATGGAGTGAGTATTTTGAAGGTTTGTTGAATGTGTTTGATGATAGAGTGGCAGATATAGGGTGTTTTGGTCGAGGTGGTGTGCAAAGTGAGAGGGTTAGGGAAAATGATTTGGTAAACAGAGAAGAGGTAGTGAAAGCTTTGCGGAAGATGAAAGCCGGCAAGGCAGCAGGTTTGGATGGTATTGCAGTGGAATTTATTAAAAAAGGGGGTGACTGTATTGTTGACTGGTTGGTAAGGTTATTTAATGTATGTATGACTCATGGTGAGGTGCCTGAGGATTGGCGGAATGCGTGCATAGTGCCATTGTACAAAGGCAAAGGGGATAAGAGTGAGTGCTCAAATTACAGAGGTATAAGTTTGTTGAGTATTCCTGGTAAATTATATGGGAGGGTATTGATTGAGAGGGTGAAGGCATGTACAGAGCATCAGATTGGGGAAGAGCAGTGTGGTTTCAGAAGTGGTAGAGGATGTGTGGATCAGGTGTTTGCTTTGAAGAATGTATGTGAGAAATACTTAGAAAAGCAAATGGATTTGTATGTAGCATTTATGGATCTGGAGAAGGCATATGATAGAGTTGATAGAGATGCTCTGTGGAAGGTATTAAGAATATATGGTGTGGGAGGCAAGTTGTTAGAAGCAGTGAAAAGTTTTTATCGAGGATGTAAGGCATGTGTACGTGTAGGAAGAGAGGAAAGTGATTGGTTCTCAGTGAATGTAGGTTTGCGGCAGGGGTGTGTGATGTCTCCATGGTTGTTTAATTTGTTTATGGATGGGGTTGTTAGGGAGGTAAATGCAAGAGTTTTGGAAAGAGGGGCAAGTATGAAGTCTGTTGGGGATGAGAGAGCTTGGGAAGTGAGTCAGTTGTTGTTCGCTGATGATACAGCGCTGGTGGCTGATTCATGTGAGAAACTGCAGAAGCTGGTGACGGAGTTTGGTAGAGTGTGTGGAAGAAGAAAGTTAAGAGTAAATGTGAATAAGAGCAAGGTTATTAGGTACAGTAGGGTTGAGGGTCAAGTCAATTGGGAGGTGAGTTTGAATGGAGAAAAACTGGAGGAAGTGAAGTGTTTTAGATATCTGGGAGTGGACCTGGCAGCGGATGGAACCATGGAAGCGGAAGTGGATCATAGGGTGGGGGAGGGGGCGAAAATTCTGGGGGCCTTGAAGAATGTGTGGAAGTCGAGAACATTATCTCGGAAAGCAAAAATGGGTATGTTTGAAGGAATAGTGGTTCCAACAATGTTGTATGGTTGCGAGGCGTGGGCTATGGATAGAGTTGTGCGCAGGAGGATGGATGTGCTGGAAATGAGATGTTTGAGGACAATGTGTGGTGTGAGGTGGTTTGATCGAGTAAGTAACGTAAGGGTAAGAGAGATGTGTGGAAATAAAAAGAGCGTGGTTGAGAGAGCAGAAGAGGGTGTTTTGAAGTGGTTTGGGCACATGGAGAGGATGAGTGAGGAAAGATTGACCAAGAGGATATATGTGTCGGAGGTGGAGGGAGCAAGGAGAAGAGGGAGACCAAATTGGAGGTGGAAAGATGGAGTGAAAAAGATTTTGTGTGATCGGGGCCTGAACATGCAGGAGGGTGAAAGGAGGGCAAGGAATAGAGTGAATTGGAGCGATGTGGTATACCGGGGTTGACGTGCTGTCAGTGGATTGAATCAGGGCATGTGAAGCGTCTGGGGTAAACCATGGAAAGCTGTGTAGGTATGTATATTTGCGTGTGTGGACGTATGTATATACATGTGTATGGGGGTGGGTTGGGCCATTTCTTTCGTCTGTTTCCTTGCGCTACCTCGCAAACGCGGGAGACAGCGACAAAGTATAAAAAGAAAAAAAAAAAAAAAATATATATATATATATATATATATATATATATATATATATATATATAAAATTTACATTAACTATTGAATTGCATATTGGGGTCCTTCTGTTCTATCTTTCAGAAACTGAAATACTAGAAGGGGAAGGTTTCCAGCCTTTTGCTTCCACCACTGTTAAGTCACCCTCTATGACATGCAAGAAATATGTGGGTAGCATTCTTTCTCCCATATTCCCAGAACAGAATTAAATAAAACCCAACCTGATAGGCTTCAGCAATTCCTAAGACAATAGTTTTTCAAAACAGAGACAATAGATAACTTTGAAAGACACTTACCAACACTGCCTAATGTATAAACAGGCAAAGAAAGGTCATCTTTGTGTATGACAATCCAACGTGTCATCCATCCTAGTACAGCAATGCGGAATATCACAAATGTACCAATGTTGAGCATGGAGTTAAGTCGATATTTTGGTTCCTTCTTGCTTACTCCCATTATGATAAATAACTGTCGTATGTGCAGGAAGACGCTGTTTACTTCGACAAACAAAGCCACCACTGCATACCTGTAAAGCAATAAATCTACCACATTAATCTAATTTTATTGCAGTATCTAGCTATGTAGTTTAATCAATGTTTTGGACACTGTATAAATGAAAAGTACATTTCCATGTAATATTCCTGGATATATATAGTGGCTTGAACTGGAAATGGAAGAATGGTACTGCAATCTCTTTGCATTGAAATAATATATCATTCATAAATTTGTGTACTGTATACTTTTTATCTAACTCATAAGGATTCAGAAGATTAAATAAGCAATACTGATCTAAGATTCATGGGTGTTAAAACTTGAAATGATATAAATAACTGTAGTAAAAATTTCATTCCAACAGGCACAACTTGACTTAAGATTTATATAATACTAAGTACATGTTGGGAATTGGTTAGAACTTCATTATCAGTAAGTTCATAAAAACCTGGGGTCTAGAAAACAATGATATTTGAATTCTCAAACAGATACATTTTTGTGTCAGTTTCCCTCAAATTCTTTTCTCATTCTGTTGCTAGCCATAACAATTCTTATCAAAACTAACCAAACAATATCAAGGATTCTCATTTCCAACATGTTTTACAACAGCAAGTATGCAGCTTTCATGTGGAGTATAAAACCCTAACCAGCGATCAAATATGGACTCCAGTTAGTGACATACAGGAAATCATGAACAAACCAAATTTCTATAATGAGTTATCAATACACCACTTGAAAAGAACACCATTCTTTTTCCATCTAGCTATCAATCTATATGTCATTACACCATTCCCAATTTCATGGGTTGGATGAGGTACAGTCTTAGAATTTGCTTATTTACTTTGACTCATTTACTGAAAACAATTTACATGACAGAAGCTTATGGTGGCAATTAATGTTTTCTTTTAGAATCTGATATTTCTTGTCAGAGTGAAGTGACCGATGGATAGATACTGAAACAGATCCAGTTACTACTCAAAAAAGGATTTCTACATCTTTGAAGAATACCTTACAAGTAAAACCAAATGACAGCATTTTATGATAATACATTTCCTTTATCACTTCAAAATATGTAAACATTGTATTTAGTGCTTCATTAAAAATTTCCCTAAATAGCACCAACCAAATAAATATCTTAACATTATGATGTTCCACTCATAAACAAATCAGTAGAGCCATTTAGCATTCACAATTTCCATGTGTTCCTAAAAGGCTCCACTGTTTTCCCTACTGACACAATCTTGTCACTCTGGTGATTATATAATGATCAAAGATGTCAATGAGGAATTCCCAATCCACTTGGTACAGTAAATACTTACTACATGCATTCAGTCTTCAAAATCTTTTCTGACTCATATCAATGAAATCCTCCCCTCTTATCATTTTTTTTTTTTTCAATTTTCCAAAAGAAGGAACAGAGAAGGGGGCCAGGTGAGGATATTCCCTCAAAGGCCCAGTCCTCTGTTCTAAACGCTACCTCACTAACACGGGAAATGGCCAATAGTTTGAAAGAAAGAAAGATCAATGAAATAATAATTTAGTCATCCTCTCCCTTATATGACATCTTAGATTTCGTCAACCACTCATTTTACAATACTGTGCTTCCCTCATTCCTCATACTGGTAATTCTCATTCCTCACAGGATACTTCTCTCATTCCTTGCTGTTTGTTCCCCTAACTCACAGGCTATTTCCCTCATTCCTCACACTGTTCAATCTCCTAACTGAAGGGCTACTTCCCTCATTCCTCACATCGTTCAGTCTCCTAATTCATAGGCATTTCCTGCAAAATGAACTTTAGCAAAGTGCATTCTTCCAGTCATTATATTTTTAAGCAGCCATATTTCCTAACTATAAAATACTGAACACTTCTGGCTTAACTCCCTTTGATGGAATTACATGAAAAGAAATTTGAGCAAATAGGCTGTGAAGCAATGAACAGTATATCAGTGACTCCTTACAAAGGCCCAACAGGAAAAAGATATCAGAGATACTTAAAGCTCACCATTGATTAGAAACTAGAAATCAAGGTGCACACTGATAAGTTAATTCTGATGAGTGGTATGATAATGAAATCTTTCATGGCAAGAGATAGAAAGATTAAAAATATTTTTTTTTTTTTTTTTGCTTTGTCGCTGTCTCCCGTGTTTGCGAGGTAGCGCAAGGAAACAGACGAAAGAAATGGCCCAACCCACCCCCATACACATGTATATACATACGTCCACACACGCAAATACACATACCTACACAGCTTTCCATGGTTTACCCCAGACACTTCACATGCCCTGATTCAATCCACTGACAGCACGTCAACCCCGGTATACCACATCGATCCAATTCACTCTATTCCTTGCCCTCCTTTCACCCTCCTGCATGTTCAGGCCCCGATCACACAAAATCTTTTTCACTCCATCTTTCCACCTCCAATTTGGTCTCCCACTTCTCGTTCCCTCCACCTGCGACACATATATCCTCTTGGTCAATCTTTCCTCACTCATTCTCTCCATGTGCCCAAACCATTTCAAAACACCCTCTTCTGCTCTCTCAACCACGCTCTTTTTAATTCCACACATCTCTCTTACCCTTACGTTACTTACTCGATCAAACCACCTCACACCACACATTGTCCTCAAACATCTCATTTCCAGCACATCCACCCTCCTGCGCCCACGCCTCTCAACCATACAACATTGTTGGAACCACTATTCCTTCAAACATACCCATTTTTGCTTTCCGAGATAATGTTCTCGACTTCCACACATTCTTCAAGGCTCCCAGGATTTTCGCCCCCTCCCCCACCCTATGATCCACTTCCGCTTCCATGGTTCCATCCGCTGCCAGATCCACTCCCAGATATCTAAAACACTTTACCTCCTCCAGTTTTGCTTCATTCAAACTTACCTCCCAATTGACTTGACCCTCAACCCTACTGTACCTAATAACCTTGCTCTTATTCACATTTACTCTTAACTTTCTTCTTTCACACACTGTACCAAACTCAGTCACCAGCTTCTGCAGTTTCTCACATGAATCAGCCACCAGTGCTGTATCATCAGCGAACAACAACTGACTCACTTCCCAAGCTCTCTAATCCCTAACAGACTTCATACTTGCCCCTCTTTCCAAAACTCTTGCATTCACCTCCCTAACAACCCCATCCATAAACAAATTAAACAACCATGGAGACATCACACACCCCTGCCGCAAACCTACATTCACTGAGAACCAATCACTTTCCTCTCTTCCTACACGTACACATGCCTTACATCCTCGATAAAAACTTTTCACTGCTTCTAACAACTTGCCTCCCACACCATATATTCTTAATACCTTCCACAGAGCTTTTCTAAGTATTTCTCACATATATTCTTCAAAGCAAACACCTGATCCACACATCCTCTACCACTTCTGAAACCACACTGCTCTTCCCTAATCTGATGCTCTGTACATGCCTTCACCCTCTCAATCAATACCCTCCCATATAATATACTTATGAAATATTAAACAATAATAATATTAAAGACTCCCATAAAAAATCTGGCAAGATTATTTCATGTACTACCAAGAGAAATAAGAAACATGCACGAAACAATTACAAGAATATTTAAAGGAAAACTTGATGTATAGTTGAAATCAGGTCCAGATGAACCAAGGATTGATAATTATGAAATATGCATGTTGGCAAAGGAAAACAGACTCAGTCATCAAGAAGGATATACAGAGCTTGCTAAAAACTGCCTCTCTCTTTGTGATAAGGTACAATGTCTGCAAAAAATCCTTATCTGCCTCCCCATACATTTTCAAAATCAATGTCACACTTACATTTTAATACTTTGCTATCACTCCTTTGGTGTTGATTACCATCTGCAGACATCTGGGTATGGAATTAGCATGATTCCTGAAGTATTCCAGGTCCATGTTTTGGGTACACAGGGTCTCAATCTCCTGAACGAGGTGAGGCACTGATGAGGGGTTGCAGGAAGCATCCGCCTGATCGTATGTTCAGAGGACCAAGTAATTCTATGTTTTCTTGCTTCCAGCTGAGAATTTGGGCTTTCTCCTCCTTAGAAATATAGCACCCACAGTGAAATTCCCAAGATGATGTGGCAGCCAGGAGTAAAGAACTTCCTTACCTCATGACAGCCTGAGACACACTGAAGAAGGTTGCTGGTGCTCATAAAGTTACGAACACGTCTCAGCAACCAAATGTACAATTAGTTCTCCTTGAGAGCATCATATGCTTGTGCCCACAATCAACCTTAGCCGTGTATTGCCTTTGAAAATAAATGGGGGTGGACAGATATTTTTTTTTTTGCAAAGACTGTAAGATACTATCTTTCCTTTGAAATACCATTCCATGATTCCAAGGACTCATCTTTATTCTTACAGCTCCTACTGTGACCATACTCACCTAGTGTATAGTTCTAATATACTGCTGGATGTTGCAGCTCATGAATTTGCATGACTGTTAGGCTTACCTGGTTATGCAAATACCTGGACTGCAGTATCCTAAAGGTTTATCATCAGCTAAATAACAAAGATGACTGATCAGAAACAAAGCTGGAAAAGGAAAAGCAAAGCCCTAAATTCAGTGAAGAGTATATGTAAGGAATCAAACTATTTTGCCAAATCAGGAAAAATTAAGGGAACTATAAGATGTGTTGGGGTTCATCTTGAGTTCTACAGCACACAAATTTTGAACATACTTTTATTGTACTTGATTATACTTGATCGCTATTTCCCATGTCAGTGAGGTAGCACCAGGAAACAGATAAAGAACAACCTATCTACTCATATGTATACATAAATGCATATACATATGTATATATATCAACATATACTCCTATACATACATATACATACACATAGACATATACATGTATACACACGTATATATTCATACTTACGTGCCTTCATTTTTTCCCGGCGCTACCCTGCCCCACAAGAAACAGCATCACCACCCCCTGCATGAGCGAGGTAGCACCACAAAAACAGGCAAAAAAGGCCACATTCATTCACACCCAGTCCCTAGCTGTCATGTGTAATGCACCAAAACCACAGCTCCCTATCCACATCCAGGCCCACAGACCTTTCCATGGTTTACCTCTGACGTTTCACACCCTGGTTCAGTCCATTGACAGCACGTTGATCCTGGTATACCGCATCATTGCAATTCACTCTATTCCTTGCACACCTCTCACCCTCCTGTATGTTCAGTAAATGTGAATAAGAGCAAGGTTATTAAGGTTCAGCAGGGTAAAGGGACAAGTTAATCGGGATGTAAGTTTGAATGGAGAAAGGTTGGAGGAAGTGAAGTGTTTTAGATTTCTGGGAGTGGGCTTGGTAGCGATAGGAACCATGGAAGCGGAAGTGTCACACGGTGGGGAGGGGGCAAAGGTTCTGGGGTGATGAAGAATGTGTGGAAGGAGATAACTTTATCTGAGAGAGCAAAAATGGGTATGTTTGAAGGAACAGTATTTCCAACAATATTATATGGTTGCAAGGCATGGACTATAGATTGTGTTGTACAGAGGAGGGTGGATGTGTTGGAAATGAAATGTTTGAAGACAATATGTGGTGTTAGGTGGTTTGATTTGGTAAGAAATGAAAGGGTAAAAGAGATATATGGAAATAAAAAGAGTGTAGCTGATAGAGCAGAAGAGGGTGTGTTGAAATGGTTCGGGCATATGGAGAGAATGTGTCAGAGGTGGAGAGAACTGGGAGAAGTGGGAGACCAAATTGGAGGTGGAACGATAAAGTGAAAAAAATTTTGAGTGATCAGGGCCTGAACATACAGGAGGGTGAGAGGCATGCAAGAAATAGAGTGAACTGGAATGATGTGGTATACCAGGGTCAATGTGCTGTCAATGGACTGAACTAGGGCATGTGAAACATCAGGGGTAAACCATGGAAAGGTCTGTTGGGCCTGGATGTGGATTGGGAGCTGTGGTTTTGGTGCATTACACATGACAGCAAGAGACCGAGTGTGAATGATGAGACCTTTTTTATCTGTTTTCCTGGTGCGACCTCACTGAAGCGAGGGGGAAGCGATGCTGTTTCCTGTGGGTTGGATGGCGCCAGGAATGGATTGAAGGTAAGCATGATTATGTGCATTTATGTGTATATGTAGGTATATGTGTATATGTTGATATGTATATGTACATGTAAGGGCATTTATGTATATATATGTGTACAGCAGTGGATGCCGTTCTTCATCTGTTTCCTGGCACCACCTTGCTGATGCGGGAAAAAGTGATCAAGTATAATAATAAAATAAAAACAGTAAAATATATATATATGAAATAAACTTACCCCAAAAACATTGTGCTCCAGACAGCCAGACCAAAACATGAGATGACACATGCATGATGAACCATCAGCTCATAACTTGAACGCTTCCGGTGACAAAAAGCCATGTCCAAGAAGTCATGGATGAAATAACCTGAGTGACAGACATTCCCATTAATATACAGCCAAAAGTTGATGCTGCAGTCAGTAGCTTTTTACACGAGGTTTTATTCAAAAACATTGATAATTTTCTGCATTCACGGCATTGCCTGATAAGTTAGTCCTAAGCATTATTATAGATGTGTTAAACATTCTACAACCATTTTCCTGGTATAGACACACTTGCCAAACTTTCCATGGTTTACCCCAGATGCTTCCCATGCCTTGGTTCAATCCATTGACAGCATATATTTTATTATATTTGATCGCCATTTCCCGCATCAGTGAGTTAGCACCAGGAAACAGACAAAGAATGGCCCATCCACTCACATACACACAAATATACATAAACGCCCATACACACACATATACATACATATACATTACGTATAAATACACATACCCAGATATATACATATATACACATGCACATATTCATACATGCTCGCCTTCATCCATTCCTGTCACTACCCCGTCCCTCAGGAAAACATCGCTACCCCCTGCTTCAGCAAGGTAACAACAGGAAAACAGACAAAAAAGGCCACATTCATTCACACTCAGTCTCTAGCTGTCATGTGTATATATAAAACAAAGCTGCAAACTACACAAAACAGAAAACAAAAATACTTCCAACGATATCTCATCTTAATATGTTCATTACCCAATCCTTTGCAGCTGCACTACAGTAAACCCCTCCCACCCAAACCACTTCATTACCAGTAGAAATGAAAACTTTCCCCTGCTTCATCCCTCAACAGCCTACATTTACAGGTAAACCCCCAGCCCCAGCAAAAAAAATACTGACAAAACATATGCACACCATTATGACTCAACAAACACTAAACTGCTCTCCTAACCCAGTCTTAAGCTCCACTCCATCAGATATACACCTACATGAAATTACACTCCCCAGATAAGTTCACTATAATTTCTCACCTATATCCAGGACTCCAGCCATCTTTTCAAATATATAAACACTGATTCTACATATCACATGAGCCCCTCATGCACAATATGTAATTCCCTTACTGAAGACACCAAACACTCATTTCTCAATTGTCCTGCTCTTATCCAACAAAGGCATACACATAACATTACCACACTTCTTAACTTGTGGTCCTGCTCAGTGGACATGGCTGGCTTCCTCAGTGCTGCAGGAGCCCTAGAGAAGGGAATGCTCAGATAGGAAGGGAAGGTAAGGTATACACATATATAGTGTAATGGAAGAAGATATACATTATTTTGATAATGAAACTGTTAAGCTCTCATTCTGTACTTCAGCTCATCTCTAAAAATCAGGTATGACATTTAACTTAGGTAATGTACAGTACTTAGTTCATGATACGAGCAGTATAACCTGACATGATAAGAATAAAAATGACCATAAAATGACAGAACTGTTACTTAATATGGCCTTTTCACATTAGAATAGTGTAATATCAGTGCAAATGGTAGTACTGTGTGTAGAGAGAAAAGTTATGACTACACATGTTAGGTTAAATGTCTTCTACCTATACTAGCAAGGCATATGGAAAACTAACAATGGTCTTTGTCACTGCCATTACATGAACTACAATTATCTGTACAGTATGCCTGACACAAACATGCTAATGTAAACAACTGCATTTTATACAATGAAGCAAACATATTAAAGAAAAGCTGCACTGAAAATAACAAAGTGCTTGCCTTGCCAGTGTCCCACAAGTAAAATGAAAAAATAATCAATTTGCCAATATTTGTGTGCCAAGGTCTCTTTTTTTTCTGATACATATTCTAGAGTTAAACTTCACATCATTCACCACTCCCAAGTCATAGCACATGGAAAAAAAATCCTATTTATGCAACTACATCCCAGAATCTGATCAGTTTGTCACCTCTATGTGGTGTACCTATGGTATGAATATGAATTTTCTAGCATATAATGTAATTACCTGTTTGTTCAGCACAGGAAAATTGTTTTATTCTCACGAAGTCTCATCTCTTGTTAACAAGAGCATGTCCACAGACAGACAGACATGCAGTTGTAATGCAATTAACATTTAAGTATTCATCACTTAATGCTCAACTAATTACCACTAAGTGCATAATGTAACTATTTACTCTGCAAAACCTCCTATATACCTGCCATTCTGACTAGGATGTATCTCACTCATGTGCTTGCCCAAAGCATGGATATATCTAGCACTACCTTGACCTTTGGCTCTTTTATGATTAGTTAACTAGTTGCTGTTATGACCTCCCAGTTCTGTAATATCTCAAATGTGAGTTTTCAGACAAATGGCTGACAAAATTCATTAAATCATTCATTAGCATCATTATTACCATTATTATTATCATTAGTATTATTAATATCATTATTATTATTATTATTATTATTATTATTATTATTATTATTATTATTATTATTATTATTCAGCTATATGGGTGATGACAAAAAGTTTTGTAAATACTACTTGCAGTACTAAGTCATAAAAATCCTAAGTTCTAGGTCATAAAAATCTCAAACTCTAAGTATGAAAAACCCAGTATCTAAAAACTCAAGTTCTGAGATATCTTCATATATATATATATATATATATATATATATATATATATATATATATATATAGGTTTGCGGCAGGGGTGTGTGATGTCTCCATGGTTGTTTAATTTGTTTATGGATGGGGTTGTTAGGGAGGTGAATGCAAGAGTTTTGGAAAGAGGGCAAGTATGAAGTCTGTTGGGGATGAGAGAGCTTGGGAAGTGAGTCAGTTGTTGTTCGCTGATGATACAGCGCTGGTGGCTGATTCATGTGAGAAACTGCAGAAGCTGGTGACTGAGTTTGGTAAAGTGTGTGAAAGAAGAAAGTTAAGAGTAAATGTGAATAAGAGCAAGGTTATTAGGTACAGTAGGGTAGAGGGTCAAGTCAATTGGGAGGTGAGTTTGAATGGAGAAAAACTGGAGGAAGTGAAGTGTTTTAGATATCTGGGAGTGGATCTGGCAGCGATGGAACCATAGAAGTGGAAGTGGATCATAGGGTGGGGGAGGGGGCGAAAATTCTGGGAGCCTTGAAGAATGTGTGGAAGTTGAGAACATTATCTCGGAAAGCAAAAATGGGTATGTTTGAAGGAATAGTGGCTCCAACAATGTTGTATGGTTGCGAGGCGTGGGCTATGGATGGAGTTGTGCGCAGGAGGATGGATGTGCTGGAAATGAGATGTTTGAGGACAATGTGTGGTGTGAGGTGGTTTGATCGAGTAAGTAACGTAAGGGTAAGAGAGATGTGTGGAAATAAAAAGAGCGTGGTTGAGAGAGCAGAAGAGGGTGTTTTGAAATGGTTTGGGCACATGGAGAGAATGAGTGAGGAAAGATTGACCAAGAGGATATATGTGTCGGAGGTGGAGGGAACGAGGAGAAGAGGGAGACCAAATTGGAGGTGGAAAGATGGAGTGAAAAAGATTTTGTGTGATCGGGGCCTGAACATGCAGGAGGGTGAAAGGAGGGCAAGGAATAGAGTGAATTGGAGCGATGTGGTATACCGGGGTTGACGTGCTGTCAGTGGATTGAATCGTGGCATGTGAAGCGTCTTGGGTAAACCATGGAAAGCTGTGTAGGTATGTATATTTGCGTGTGTGGACGTATGTATGTACATGTGTATGGGGGTGGGTTGGGCCATTTCTTTCGTCTGTTTCCTTGCGCTACCTCGCAAATGCGGGAGACAGCGACAAAGCAAAAAAAAAAAAAAATATATATATATATATACATTCCTATGAGTCCATGGGGAAATTGAAACAAAATGTTTCCAAGTGCACTTTCGTGTAATAATCACATCATCAGGGGAGACACGAGAGAAATATAACAGTCAGTTGATATACATCGAAGAGACGAAGCTAGGACGTCATTTGGTAAACATGGACAATCACATGTTTACCAAATGGCTGTCTCCCCTGATGATGTGATTATTACATGAAAGTGCACTTGGGAACTTTTCGTGTTTCATTTTCCCCGTGGACTCATAGGAATATCTTGATCACGCACAAAATTGTGATCCTTTCCAATATATATATGTATATATGCTAATGAGCTTGTTACTGTTCATAAAATATGAGATACTATATGTTTTTCTTTATTATATATATATATGAATTTTTATCATCTGACACTCTTGAATTACAACATGCCTTCCTTTATAGTGCTAGTGAGTTCTCAAACATGCAGAAAATATAAGCCATAATATCTGTCTTTCTCATATGAATATGAGGATACACTATTAAGTAAGAAGCTCCTGTCACTGAATATTTCCAAGTTATAGCATTTCATCATAAGCTCTATCTATCTATATCTCTGATGCCTGTTCCCACCTGAAATCTCTCAAGGGGGTGGCCATGACAATTGTCTCCATAACTAGTAAACTCCAGCGCTGCTTCTTAGCTTTCAGTGCCTCACCCTTAACAGGCCACTGACAGCGGGCAACTCTAGTGCAGTGTTTGCAGAGGCTCCTATCTAATGTTCCTACTGACTTCTTCTTCCTAATGCTCCTGCCTAATGTTCCTACCTACTACTTCTACCTAATGCTCCTGCCTATATGTTCCTAAATGCTCCTATCTATTGCTCCTACTATTTTGCCAAAAGGCAGGGCTAGCACAAAGTCCTCACTGTAAGAAAATCCAGAGTTAAGAAGAATGAACTATGTGAGTTAGGTGTTGTCAAAAGTTATGTATGACAAAGAGATTGTATCTTAGTTGACAGAAACCCAGTAATCCATGTATGGGTGAGGCAGGAAGAAAAGATAGCAACTTGGATCAGAGGAATGCTACTTGACAACCACTAAAATACTGGCTCAACACGCAGCTGTCACTAACCCTTCCAATACCCACACAAGTAGTACTGGTAATATACCTCCCTGGTCATTGGCTATCAACCAAGTACCACTACTATCCATCTGCACACAACGCCACTATGATTGTCAGTGACGACTCTAGGATGATCTTCGGTCTCTTGGGATCACAGCATATCAATTGTTAAAAATTCTGAGCACATTACAATTATTCTGTATCCATGTGTTCATGCCTTCAACTTTTGTCATCCATGTTTATCACATGACTGGCAAGAATCCACTTGACTGATACATCTGTTACACCCACACACACAAATTAAGGGTATCATATATATATATATATATATATATATATATATATATATATATATATATATATATATATATATATATATTTTTTTTTTTTTTTTTTTTTTTTTTTTTTTTATACTTTGTCGCTGTCTCCCGCGTTTGCGAGGTAGCGCAAGGAAACAGACGAAAGAAATGGCCCAACCCCCCCCCCCCCCATACACATGTACATACACACGTCCACACACGCAAATATACATACCTACACAGCTTTCCATGGTTTACCCCAGACGCTCCACATGCCTTGATTCAATCCACTGACAGCACGTCAACCCCTGTATACCACATGGCTCCAATTCACTCTATTCCTTGCCCTCCTTTCACCCTCCTGCATGTTCAGGCCCCGATCACACAAAATCTTTTTCACTCCATCTTTCCACCTCCAATTTGGTCTCCCTCTTCTCCTCGTTCCCTCCACCTCCGACACATATATCCTCTTGGTCAATCTTTCCTCACTCATTCTCTCCATGTGCCCAAACCATTTCAAAACACCCTCTTCTGCTCTCTCAACCACGCTCTTTTTATTTCCACACATCTCTCTTACTCTTACGTTACTTACTCGATCAAACCACCTCACACCACACATTGTCCTCAAACATCTCATTTCCAGCACATCCATCCTCCTGCGCACATCTCTATCCATAGCCCACGCCTCGCAACCATACAACATTGTTGGAACCACTATTCCTTCAAACATACCCATTTTTGCTTTCCGAGATAATGTTCTCGACTTCCACACATTTTTCAAGGCTCCCAAAATTTTCGCCCCCTCCCCCACCCTATGATCCACTTCCGCTTCCATGGTTCCATCCGCTGCCAGATCCACTCCCAGATATCTAAAACACTTCACTTCCTCCAGTTTTTCTCCATTCAAACTCACCTCCCAATTGACTTGACCCTCACCCCTACTGTACCTAATAACCTTGCTCTTATTCCCATTTACTCTTAACTTTCTTCTTCCACACACTTTACCAAACTCAGTCACCAGCTTCTGCAGTTTCTCACATGAATCAGCCACCAGTGCTGTATCATCAGCGAACAACAACTGACTCACTTCCCAAGCTCTCTCATCCCCAACAGACTTCATACTTGCCCCTCTTTCCAGGACTCTTGCATTTACCTCCCTAACAACCCCATCCATAAACAAGCAGCTATAGTTGCTATTCCTAACTAAACCATTAATTTGCAATGTTGTGTCATATTCACTGTCTCTGCCTCATACAAGTATAAATTTAAACTTCCCATCATACGACAATCATGAAAAAATATTTTCCTAATTGATATGTAGATTAAATACTATGCAATTACATGCACCACATGATCAGTCCATCACTTCCACAGAAGGTACCCATGATGTAAATATGGGGTTTCTATCATGAATTGTTGTTGAGTTACTATGCAAGGAAAACTATGCAAAAAATTTGTATTACTAATCAATAAGCTAAAATATGCAATTCTGTGCCCTAAAATATGATTATCTGCACATGAGAGTATCTATGGTGTTACTCTCATATGAAATTTCTACAATTTGATCCATCATGCTGTGATTTTTTGTGAGAAAAAAAAGTGCTATTGATTTAGGAACTAATCAACAGTTTAAAAACACTGTTATGTACATGGACTATGAATATATTTGAGGCATATATTTTGCAGAAAAATTAATAAAGCATTGATCCTATTTTATCCATAGTACGTCTTTTTTGAGTAATATCCATAGTACATGTCTTTTCTGAGTAAGTACTCATATCTTTATGTTACAATCTGGATACAGTCAAAAACTAAATTCATAGAGATTTGCTGCAAGCTGGAAGTGTTCTATTTCTCCAGTTTCCCCAGAAACATTGAATACAAAAGTAATAATCATATAGTTTTGCAAAGGAAACCATTTCACAAAACGCCATGCATATAACTATAGTCTATAAAAAGAAATTAATACAAATCAATTTATTAGATCTCATGTCATCACTGTTAAATGTACCAAACAGAAGCTTGCAAAGGGGTTAAGATTAAATAAGACAGCATTTCATTCATATAACCACAACTAAAGTAAAAAGATAATATTAGGGCATAAAGCAAGACTGGAGAAACCCTGAACAGGATATATCTATAAGTGAACATCATTACCGGTGAGAGAAGTCACAGGAGTGGATCACATCAGGTGTTAATATCGAGCCTTCCTGTCTTGTCAGTCAATTAGGGAAGAGAAAGAGAAGTCAGTGCACATAAGTACTCATTCAACCACTTCCTTTTGTTGACCTGAATCCTTTCCGAGCAGGCATTAGCTCAACATAACATTAACAATATTTGCCTGATGATATGTCCCTTTACTACAGTAATATAAACTCCTTCCATGTGAGAGAATCCATGTCTCTCCAATGACATGGCCCTTCTTCCCAGAGATAGGCACTCCTTAAACATAGTACCATTACCTGTCAATGAGCTAAATCGACCTCTTCTACAGAGTGCAAGGCATAAAAAAATCATGTTATTCTAAAACTTTGAAATATGCCTCTTTCCAAAAGCAGAGCTCAAAATCAGTAAAGTCAGGTTGTTCGCTCTTGAGTACTCACCTTACACGCTTCATACCATGTTACACTTAAGAACATGACATGAAACCTGTTTCATCGGTGATAGATTTTCCTGTATAATGAATCTGTTGCAATGAAAGTGAACAGTAACAGACACAAATCAAAACTCTTTTTTAAATGAATTGATTTAAACAACAAGACTCAAGATTTATAAAAAAAAAAACTATAGCAATACCATAGAGTCTGTTAGGTATAACCTAACAGACCTGGAAAATTTTGACCAATTCTAACACCAATTGGCAATAAAATCTTATTAAGGAAGTATAATATACCCATGATTTAAATGAATTTAGAACCTTATATGATAAATCCAATAGTTAACACTGGCTAATGTACCTGAATTCTGAACACTTCAAAGGCATGAGACATTTTTTTTAAAAGTTACATAGGCCTTTCCCAGTGCAACAAGAAATTGTTCTCAGTAACAACAGTTCTCTACACACATTAATTTAAACCTCTTTCATTCAATGGACCGAGCTTCCATACTAAATTTCTGCAGGACAGACAAAAATGACATGGACAGAGCGCTACAGAATTAAGAATGTCCATGCAGAAGTGGTAACAGTGAAAAATAAAAATGAATGATGCCACATTATGACAAAGACACTTACCTACAGAGAATGAGACTAGCATGTGCGAGGAACTCGTGTATGTGTTTATCAGGTCCTCAGCAAGCTTTGGATGCTCATAGAAACTGAAAAATAAAAAGTTTATATTTAAAAAAAAATAGAGAAAAATGGTAAGAACAGTGGAAAAATTCAAGAAAAACTCAATTTGGATTATAATAATTAGAAATTTGAATAGGTATTTCTTTTTTACTAATGTCTTTGAAGAAAAAAAATATTATCTATCTATTCATCTATCCAAACTCTGATGCCCGTTCCCTTTGGAAACTCCCTCAAGGGGATGGTCATAGCAAAAGTCTCCATATCTGGTGAACTCCAGTGCCACTTCTTGGCCTTTAATGCCTCACCCTTTACAGACCACTGTCAAGAGGGCAACTCTTGCACAGTGCTTTCTGTATCAATGTTCCTAAAGACTATTTCTACCTTATGTGTCTACCTAATGATCCTGCCTAATGTCCTGATCTACTACTATTACGAAATGCTCCTAACTAAAGTTCCTTCCTATTACCTCTAAGCAATGTTCTTACCTACTACTTCTATCTAATGCTCATATCATTTTGCTAAAAGGTAGAGCCAGCACAGAGCACTCACCACAGGAAAGTCTAGAATTACAAAGAATAAGTTGCACGAGTTAAGTGTTGTCAAGTGTTTTGTGTGACAAGGAGGAATTGTATGCATGTGGAGAGAATTCCAGTAGTTCAAATTGACATCCACTGAAGTGCTGAGTCGCTTCGCAGTCGTCACTAACAATCCCAATACCCAGACAGGGAGCATGAGTAAGGTACTCCTTGGTCAGTTGCTGCCTATCATGAACAAATTCAATAAGGCTACAGATGTTTATGAAAACAAAAGGAATTTCATATCTAATATTTCCTGCTAATTACCCCAGACCAATTTCTCGGAAAGAGTCCTGGTGTTACCCTCAACCTTCCTAGAGGCTCCTGTAGCCCAGGGCTGTGCTATGTCCAATAGTAGGGAAATTTAGACCCCTTTAGAGTGAGTTCTTTGACAAGACTGCTGTACCAGTGCTCCCAGTGATACAACCTTGCCAAATGGTGACTTTTCAAAAGCAATGTAACCTAAAGCAGGTAGGTCTGGTAAGAGAATTTTTTTCTTATATATCAATTATATGTATATAGTAATCAAGAGAAAAAAAAATCATGAATTACTCTCAAGTGATAAAGAGCTTTTATTAACAAATTAGACAATAAAGAAAATTAATAACAAGAAAAATAGCTTTTTTAAGTACTGAATCTTTTACCTGTAATATGGTCAAATTTGAATAAAAAAAAAAACATACAAAGACAACTTAAAGGAGGTTAAGCAACCACTATTGTAATGTCAGTTCTTTTCTTTTAAGTAAAACATTTACATACAAATTTAAAAAATTTTGGATGATAGAAACGGAAATTACAATGTTAATACATAGTACAGAAAAACAGAGAGATTTCTCCCCTAAGGATAGTAGTGATGAGGGAAATTTCTGGCCATAATCATTTAAGGACGCCATTTAATATGAGGTAAAGTGATGCTCCTTGGCCTCCTGTTCTCAAGATGTCAAACTACATGCAAATTATGGTGACAGTTGTTGGGTATTCACTGCACTGCTTGCTCATATGAGTATTCAGGGTTAATGCTTATATTTCTATGATACACTTAAAAATTGGAACTATCATAGAGAATGAGAAAACATCACCCATGGCTACAGAACACTAAAAAAAAAAAAAAAATCAGCTCTTTCAAACGACCCTCTAGATCTCTGAATCACCTGACCACAAGTAATGACACATGACTTTATTTGGGGGAGTGGATGGGAAGCTACTTGGTGAGGAGCACGGCTTGCACTTGGAGAGTGGATGGAGAGCTACCTGATGATCGACAAGGGAAGCACTTCGGGAGTGGATGGAGAGCTAACTGGTGATTGACACGAGCAGAACTTGGGGAGTGGATGAAGAGCTACCTGATGGTCGACAAGGGAAGCACTTCGGGAGTGGATGGAGAGCTAATTGGTGATTGACACGAGCAGAACTTGGGGAGTGGATGAAGAGCTACCTGATGATCGACAAGGGAAGCACTTCGGGAGTGGATGGAGAGCTAACTGGTGATTGACACGAGCAGAACTTGGGGAGTGGATGAAGAGCTACCTGATGGTCGACAAGGGAAGCACTTCGGGAGTGGATGGAGAGCTAACTGGTGATCGACACGGATGGCACTTCGGGAGTGGATGGAGAGCTAACTGGTGATTGACACGAGCAGCACTTGGGGAGTGGATGAAGAGCTACCTGATGGTCGACAAGGGAAGCACTTCGGGAGTGGATGGAGAGCTAACTGGTGATTGACACGAGCAGAACTTGGGGAGTGGATGAAGAGCTACCTGATGGTCGACAAGGGAAGCACTTCGGGAGTGGATGGAGAGCTAACTGGTGATTGACACGAGCAGAACTTGGGGAGTGGATGAAGAGCTACCTGATGATCGACAAGGGAAGCACTTCGGGAGTGGATGGAGAGCTAACTGGTGATTGACACGAGCAGAACTTGGGGAGTGGATGAAGAGCTACCTGATGATCGACAAGGGAAGCACTTCGGGAGTGGATGGAGAGCTAACTGGTGATTGACACGAGCAGAACTTGGGGAGTGGATGAAGAGCTACCTGATGGTCGACAAGGGAAGCACTTCGGGAGTGGATGGAGAGCTAACTGGTGATTGACACAAGCAGAACTTGGGGATTGGATGAAGAGCTACCTGATGATCGACAAGGGAAGCACTTCGGGAGTGGATGGAGAGCTAACTGGTGATCGACAAGGATGGCACTTCGGGAGTGGATGGAGAGCTAACTGGTGATTGACACGAGCAGCACTTGGGGAGTGGATGAAGAGCTAACTGGTGATCGATAAGGACAAAAGAGTGGATGAAGAGCTAACTGGTGATCGATAAGGACAAAAATTTACGCAAGTCACAAAAAACTTGTTGCGATACGAAATATTTGCTCACGTATTGAGCTGTACAGAATATGTGGGGAAATAACTGCTCAAAACATTTTGCGTTGTCACCCTGGGCTGAAGTGGAGAATTTACTTCAATCTAATCATTCACTGACAATGAAAACTTCCTAAAAATCTTTCGTATGGTCATTCGCAACGGAATTGTTCTGTATGAAAACTTTCTTCAATTTGTCAAATAAATGTTTCAAGTACCTGTGCAGTAACTCCAAACGTATAATAAACTGAGCCTATCGAATTTGGAAAGGCAGAAAAAACCACATTTCATCTATCCCTCAAGACATTTTGAGAAAGAGAGGATAGCTTGGAGTCTCGACCTTTCCATTTCCATTGGATTTATTGCATTTATTCCCCACGGTTACACTGTGGCTATTTCAGTACACTGAACCATTACGTCCTGAGAATATAAGCTAACGCTGATCCTGAGAAGGAAGGCTTACCTCACATAATTCAACTCATGAACACAAAAGAGTCCCCAATTAATGTTGATTTGTTGGCTATATATCCTTCAGGCTTAAAAAGAAAACTGCTGAGATCATTAAGGCTGTCAACGAACAGCTATGTGCACCAATGGAAAAAAATTTAACACCTCAAAAATAATTCTGAACACATCGCTCTGTGTACATGGGCACTTGCTTCTCAGTATCGTGTAATAACTGCTGGAACATCATAACCGCTTGAATAGAACTTTATCCTTACTTAATCTTTTTTTTTCTTTTTTTTTGTCGCTTGAGACTAGTAACTTTATCCGGTGGGAAGCCAGCGAGGAACCAGCTGACCTGAGAAGACCAGCTGCAACTTGTGATCCTCCACGTCTGGAAGATGGATGGTGTTGTACACCTTGGGATATTGAGGGACATGAATTATCACACACATTTACGTTTGTCTTGCTTAGGGTGGGGTGTTTGTGTAAAAGGGAGAGCAGAGGAATGATGGATCAACGAGATGAGAACCCGCTAACTCACATGATCACACATATTCACATGAACGGTGAACACGAGACCTGAGAGATGTGTGGAGATAAAGGAACCGGAGGGCATTAAGTGAAATTAGGCAAGAAACTTGCCTAACAATTTTAAAGAGTGGTGGGTGAATGGAGAAAAATGACAGGATATGGCCAGAGCACACACAGCAAACATAGATTAGTTGTTCGGTAGTAGAGAATGTTCAAAGAGATGTGGCCCCACGAGTGCAAAACTCATTCCTCGTACAATACAAAAGTCACACACACACACACAGAGGTTAGGAAAAAGTATGAGGAAAATACAAAACTCGCAGAAAATCAAGAAGGAAGACAAACACGCTAGTAGCTCCTGCGTACACACCCACACACACATCCCAGTTTACCAGTCATCAGCCACTAACACACCACGTACCCGACCAGGGTCAGGAGAGGCCACCCCCAGCTGCAACTTTCTACGTCCCCAGCTGCAGTCTAAATAGGCCACCTAATCCCTAGCGTCGCCTGGTGTGAGCACACACGCCTTACACTCCACTTAACGCTCGTCAGAACCTCATCTGGCCTCCCACTGGAAGCATCGTCGCCGGAACAGCTACTTATTACTGTCTAGTTTTAGTCTTCATAAGTCCGTTCGTAGATGTTCCACGCTCTGGTTGATTTTTAATTCATTCCTTATCTGTCATTAAGTACGAGGTTTAGATATCCAATG
The DNA here is from genome assembly GCF_036320965.1 of Panulirus ornatus. Classification (NCBI taxonomy): domain Eukaryota; kingdom Metazoa; phylum Arthropoda; class Malacostraca; order Decapoda; family Palinuridae; genus Panulirus; species Panulirus ornatus. The sequence goes on along the minus strand of NC_092243.1, from coordinate 72,059,646 downwards.
CCGTACTTCTATTCTGTGTTTTTTATTAACCTTAATATGGGTTAAAACTTTGTCATTGCCATGGGCTTACACGATTTCTATTTGCTTCCTGGGCTTCGCTTACACTGATCAGGGGCTTCCATCATTTCCCTGGGCTCCCCTTGCTATGGCCAAGGGCTTCCATCATTTCCCTGGGCTCCCCTTGCTATGGTCAAGGACTTCCATCATTTCCCTGGGCTCCTGTTGCTATGGTCAAGGACTTCCATCATTTCCCTGGGCTCCTTTTGCTGTGGTCAAGGGCTTCCATCATTTCCCTGGGCTCCTCTTGCCGTGGTCAAGGACTTCCATCATTTCCCTGGGCTCCTCTTGCTGTGGTCAAGGGCTTCCATCATTTCCCTGGGCTCCTCTTGCTGTGGTCAAGGGCTTCCATCATTTCCCTGGGCTCTTGTTGCTATGGTCAAGGACTTCTATCATTTCCCTGGGCTCTTGTTGCTATGGTCAAGGACTTCCATCGTTTCCCTGGGCTCCTCTTGCCGTGGTCAAGGACTTCCATCATTTCCCTGGGCTCCCCTTGCTATGGTGAAGGACTTCCATCATTTCCCTGGGCTCCTCTTGCTGTGGTCAAGGACTTCCATCATTTCCCTGGGCTCCCCTTGCTGTGGTCAAGTGCAGCCCTGTGTGCCTGAGTGCACACACACCCCCGGTGCCTAGGGAGTTGGTCACCGACGCCAAAAATACCTCTGATGCTTCAGGTCCCGACCGACCGGATCTTGGTGCATGTGCAGGCACACTCACCCGTTCCCCCCCACACACACCCTCACACACACACGCACACACACACAGGCTACCAGCCCCAGGCTACCCTGAGTACTAGTCACTCCTCCTAGGTTACCATAGCACCATCCATTCCAACCCTACCTGACACACCTCATCCCCGCACTGCCAATTTCCCGCCCCATACCATTCTTCCCACATCATACAACCCTTCTCTCCCCAGCATACATGGCTCATTCAATCTTACTTCTGTAGTCATGTATAATAATAATAATAATAATAATAATAATAATAATAATGATGATATTAATAATAATAATAATAATAACAATAATAATAGTAACAATAACAACTGGGATTCCAATATACTCACCAATATTGTATATCTCAGTTCCCAAAACGCTTTCGACATAGCACCACATACAAGACCACTGTGTTAAGAAAGCAAATCAGCGCGCGAATAGCAGACGAAATATTAATCAAATATCCAATTAAATATCGGGGGAGGGTCCTACTGGCTTCGTGTGACTAGCAAGTTGCTAGTACAAGACTCAGGCCCGAGGACCAATATGTTTCATAAGCCGTTCATCATCGACGCGGAGACAATGACTCACTTAAAGAATTTCAAAATCTACGAACGAAATAAATTTAGGAAATTATTACTAAGTTAAGGGAAGACTGACTGCCTTAAAGATTCACAGTGATTAGGACGAATAATCAAGTGGTTAGAAACATGGCAAATACGCCTTAAATTAAACCAATGCGATGTATTGCATTCTGGTTGGGACATTGTTAATCATGAACGTAAATTACCGAGTAAACCATAATCAGAAGTATATATATATATATATATATATATATATATAGAGAGAGAGAGAGAGAGAGAGAGAGAGAGAGAGAGAGAGAGAGAGAGAGAGAGAAATAACATCGTTCTTTTCTGAATTCGTTATAGTTTTTCTTTCATATTTCATTAGATTTACTGACCTGAACTGAACATCTTATTCCAAATGAGGTTTGGCTTCGTCACCGTCAAGGGTTATTATTATGTCCTACGGTTTTATAAAGAATATTTTTGGCAGTGACCTAACATTCTTTATGGCTCGTACAGTCGTAGGTTTCAGTGCTAGCTAGAAATCATGGCTCAGACAATGAAACACAATAATAATTCTATAGTGCCCTAGTCGGACTTTATATATATATAAAGTTAGGGAGGTGAATGCAAGAGTTTTGGAAAGAGGGGCAAGTATGAAGTCTGTTGGGGATGAGAGAGCTTGGGAAGTGAGTCAGTTGTTGTTCGCTGATGATACAGCGCTGGTGGCTGATTCATGTGAGAAACTGCAGAAGCTGGTGACTGAGTTTGGTAAAGTGTGTGAAAGAAGAAAGTTAAGAGTAAATGTGAATAAGAGCAAGGTTATTAGGTACAGTAGGGTTGAGGGTCAAGTCAATTGGGAGGTGAGTTTGAATGGAGAAAAACTGGAGGAAGTGAAGTGTTTTAGATATCTGGGAGTGGATCTGGCAGCGGATGGAACCATGGAAGCGGAAGTGGATCATAGGGTGGGGGAGGGGGCGAAAATTCTGGGAGCCTTGAAGAATGTGTGGAAGTCGAGAACATTATCTCGGAAAGCAAAAATGGGTATGTTTGAAGGAATAGTGGTTCCAACAATGTTGTATGGTTGCGAGGCGTGGGCTATGGATAGAGTTGTGCGCAGGAGGATGGATGTGCTGGAAATGAGATGTTTGAGGACAATGTGTGGTGTGAGGTGGGTTTGATCGAGTAAGTAACGTAAGGGTAAGAGAGATGTGTGGAAATAAAAAGAGCGTGGTTGAGAGAGCAGAGGAGGGTGTTTTGAAATGGTTTGGGCACATGGAGAGAATGAGTTAGGAAAGATTGACCAAGAGGATATATGTGTCGGAGGTGGAGGGAACGAGGAGAAGAGGGAGACCAAATTGGAGGTGGAAAGATGGAGTGAAAAAGATTTTGTGTGATCGGGGCCTGAACATGCAGGAGGATGAAAGGAGGGCAAGGAATAGAGTGAATTGGAGCGATGTGGTATACCGGGGTTGACGTGCTGTCAGTGGATTGAATCAAGGCATGTGAAGCGTCTGGGGTAAACCATGGAAAGCTGTGTAGGTATGTATATTTGCGTGTGTGGACGTATGTATATACATGTGTATGGGGGTGGGTTGGGCCATTTCTTTCGTCTGTTTCCTTGCGCTACCTCGCAAACGCGGGAGACAGCGACAAAGCAAAATATATATATATATATATATATATATATATATATATATATATATATATATATATATATATATATATATATATATATATATATATATATATATATATATATATATATATATATATATATATATTATTCCTATGAGTTCACGGGGAAAATGAAACACAACTCAGGAATATACTTGATCACGCGAAAAATTGATTCTTTCCAATATATATATATATATATATATATATATATATATATATATATATATATATATATATATATATGATATTGCAAGGGGTCACAGTGGTGCGCGTAATCTAGTATATGCATAAAGCCACAGGAAACTGAAACACATTAAGTTTCCAAGTGCACTTTCGTGTATTGATCACCTCGTCAGGGGAGATACAAGAATGAGATGGAACAGTTGACAGTCAGCTGATATGCTAAGACGTCATTCGTAAGCAAGCGTTACAAATGGCTTCTTAGCTACGTCTCTTCCCTGTACACCAACTGTCCGTTCACCGTCTTCTACCTCATTCTTGTATCTCCCCTGACGATGTGGTCATTACACGAAAGTGCACTTGGGAACTTATTGTGCTTCATTTTCCTGTGGTTATATATATATATATATATATATATATATATATATATATATATATATATATATATATATATATATATATATATCACCATTTCTCGCATTATGGAGATAGCGTCAAGTACAGAGGGCTGAGCCTTACGGTGAAGACTGTAAACACCTTCAGATCAAGGTCAGATAACTAGTAATATCTTATCAGTAGATACGCTTGTTTCCTGATGAATTACGATTACATCTATTCTAAACAAAAAAATTTAATTTTCTTATTTCAGATTCGAACGTCTTCGCCCCGGGGAAACTCCAGTGCAGGTCAGGGAATATTTTTTCCCCGTTGACACTTTCCTAATGTAAACATTTTCCCGTCAGCACACCCGCTCCACATTACATGACGATCCAATGTTGTTCCAGACTCGGGTTTTTTTTTTTTAGCTCCCTCCCCCCTTGCTGGCTGGTGTGATGGGTGACATTAGTAGTGTACTACTTCAGACAATCTCCTCATATCAAGTCACCAATCATGTGTTTAATCCCATGTACTCCCACCCCACAACCTCCACTAACCCACTTTATTATAACCACCTTATGTTCTAAACCCCCATCCCGTGCACTGGTGAAAACCCCACTCTCGCCGCTTCCACCCCACACCTCAAAGTCTTTTTTTTATTTTTCCCTTTCATTATCCTGTCTGCTTCCACCCACAGCACCCCTATACACTCCACGCCCCCACAATACCCACTCCTATACCACTCACCTCCACTCCACATGAGCCACCCCACCATCCACTCTTAAAATCACACTGTAATATAAAATGGTGGGAGACGAGGCCTTCCCACGAGTTGAACAAGTGGGTCATAACTTGAACCCCCCTTCCCGTGTCAGAACAAGTGGGTCATATAACAAAACGAGAACAATACAGGAAGGTGTTCATCACAGCGGAGTCAGGTATGTGACGAAATACCAGTGTACACCTGTAGTAGTGGTAGTAGTAGTAGTAGTAGTAGTAGACCAGACGAATGACACACGGCAACACGAGACATTGTGGTCACTGAAAATATAAAAGTTCTTAGAAAATATATATTTATATGACAGTTGCAAACTCGTAAAACTGGAGACATGGAAGAGTTGACGCCCTCCCCCATATATAGGACAACGACAAACATGTGCACTAAAATTCTGAATGTTAACGTAGCAGATAATTCTATGTAAAATGTTAACGCAGCAGACAATTCTATATAAAATGTTAACGCAGCAGATAATTCTATGTAAAATGTTAACGCAGCAGACAATTCTATATAAAATGTTAACGCAGCAGATAATTCTATGTAAAATGTTAACGCAGCAGACAATTCTATATAAAATGTTAACGCAGCAGATAATTGTGTAAAATGTTAACGCAGCAGATAATTCTATGTAAAATGTTAACGCAGCAGGTAATTCTATGTAAAATGTTAACGCAGCAGATAATTCTATTTAAGATATTAACGCAGCAGATAATTCTATGTAAAATGTTAACGCAACAGATAATTCTATGTAAAATGTTAACGCAGCAGACAATTCTATGTAAAATGTTAACGCAGCAGATAATTCTATATAAAATGTTAACGCAGCAGATAATTCTATTTAAGATATTAACGCAGCAGATAATTCTATGTAAAATGTTAACGCAGCAGATAATTCTATGTAAAATGTTAACGCAGCAGATAATTCTATATAAAATGTTAACGCAGCAGATAATTCTATGTAAAATGTTAACGCAGCAGATAATTCTATTTAAGATATTAACGCAGCAGATAATTCTATGTAAAATGTTAACGCAGCAGATAATTCTACGTAATGCATCCAAATATGCACAGAAACAAGCACACGTATGCACAAAGAAAAACAGAGACACAGACGGCCACGAAGAGACACTTAACCTCAATATAAGTATATGTATATACTTTCACTTCTACAATTTCATCCCCGCAACCTTGGAATGAGTTTGATGCTTCTCTCTCTCTCTCTCTCTCTCTCTCTCTCTCTCTCTCTCTCTTCTCTCTCTCTCAACTTCCTTCTAAACTTCAACTGTCGCCAGACATGAGTTATTACAAATACCGATATTTTTGCCTCATACCAGAGGAGGAGGAGGCGAGCAAACCACCATCGTAAACAGACCTTGTCATTCCAGCCATGCCGCTCCGCCCACGCCTGGGGTTGCCGGACGCCATTTAATGTAATGGTTTGAGCGAGACGGAAGCCAACGGTTTGTGTGCGCTCTCTCCCTACGGTGAGAAATGGCGTCTTGGATCCACATGAAATATGATCAAGGGGGAAAAAAAAAGAAAGGATATACCAGTATGATGATGAATGTTTATTTACTGATATTACAATACTTCGCGTTAAACAGATACGGCAATACAGATATCTGATAATACGGATAGCTAACCATAAAAGATAGAGAGGATAATATCTAAAGATACAGACAGACGAACAGATCTACTCCTCCATAAATCGAGGGGAGATAAGATACTCGTAAATAAACAACGAGGCACGTCTGGCGTGGGAGGTTAGTGAGGAAGGCGTGTCCATTGAGCGTCTCCATGAGTACGCATCCTCCCAGTTGCCAACGAGAGTTCACGTTATTTTCCTCAGACTTTGAGTCATAATAATCCATGCCACTCCGTAAGTTAGGAGGGAGAGAGGTGTTAACCTACTCGGACAAGATGGAATGGTCATTGGCGTCTTACTTCGGCAGAGAAGGACAAAAATAAGAGGAAAACATTACTTCCTGCAGGAAGAAGGTTGAGGAGGGGGATGGGGTGGGGGTCCATATACAGGAACAGCCTACTTCGTCCCTTCTCCCCTCCACCCATGTCCTTATACACAGACACACACACACACACACACACTCTTGGTCGGTTAGGGAACGACTACTCATAATAACCTTGAACATGTGGAGTTACGAAGTAGCTATTGAATATGGAGTTACATAGTAGCCATTGAATATGGAGTTACGTAGTAGCCATTGAATATAGAGTTACCTAGTATCCAATGAACATGAAGTTACGTAGTATCCATTGAACATGGAGTTACGTAGTAGCCATTGAATATGGAGTTATGTAGTAGCCATTGAACATGGAGTTACGTAGTAGCCATTGAACATGGAGTTACGTAGTAGCCATTGAACTTGAGTTACGTAGTAGCCATTGAACATGGAGTTACGTAGTAGCCATTGAATATGGAGTTACGTAGTAGCCATTGAATATGGAGTTACGTAGTAGCCATTGAACATGGAGTTACTAGTATCCATTGAACATGGAGTTACATAGTAGCCATTGAACATGGACTTACGTAGTAGCCATTGAACATGGGATTACGTAGTAGCCATTGAATATGGAGTTACGTAGTAGCCATTGAACATGGGAGTTACGTAGTAGCCATTGAACATGGAGTTACGTAGTAGCCATAAGTAACTACTTAACAAGTGAGACCCTCGCACACTAGGAAATATTTAATTGGGTTATTCATCAGATAACGAGAGAACGGGGGAAGTGAATTAGCATAGCTAGAGAAGAGACAATCCCTCTGCCACAACCTCCGAGAGACGACTAATGTTGAATGTATGTCGGACTGAAAGTAATGTACACGAATGTGGACGGGCTCTTCTTAGTGAATGGTGGATTTAGAAGAGTTCCAGGATGATGACGAAGCCTTGAAGACAGTAGAAGAAAGATGAGGATTTCGTCACTTTAAAGATAAACTAAGTTGTCCTGTATCGCCTGGATGATGAAATTCAATACGAATATTAATTAGCGGGATAAGCTGGCGACTGTGTGTGTGTGTGTGTGTGTGTGTGAGTGAGTGAGTGAGTGAGTGAGTGAGTGAGTGAGTGTGTGTGTGTGTGTGTGTGTGTGTGTGTGTGTGTGTGTGTGTGTGTATGAGGGACTTCCGAGTGGACACAGTATTTATGTATACATTATACGTAGGAGAGACTGTCGCCTACCATAGAGTGGAATTTAGCAAACCATTCGCGGTGCAGGTCAGGTCAAAACTAGAATGTACTTCCCTAGTTTTTAAAAGGTCACAACATGTCAAGAAGCACAAAGACTACATAGAAAGTGTAGCGGAGGGCAACAAATATGGTACGAAAATTACGAGAGCTGAGTTCCAGTGAGGAGCTGAAATGCCATAAACATGCCCACAATGGAAGAGAGAAAAGTAAGAGATGACTTGATCACAACAAATATGGTACGAAAATTACGAGAACTGAGTTCCAGTGAGGAGCTAAAATGCCATAAACATGCCCACTATGGAAGAGAGAGGAGTGAGAGATGACTTGATCACAACATTTTGACCGACAGAGAACTGGTCTTCGAAAGATGCACAGACGGTGGAGCCAGGATAAGGAATTAAACAAGAGACTTTCAAATGGTGTTAGGAACTGCAATGTAATACAGCATCAGAGAGATGGATGAATGAAACATGAAAGCCTTTGAAGCTGACAATATGTTGACCGTGGACAGAAGTTTCAAAAGTGGAATATGTTCATTCATTTAGCTTTCTAGAAAGCCATTTTAGTTCGTGATGAAGACACTAAAGAGTTGAAGGTCAGTTCTGCCAGTCGAGGTATTTAGTGTTTCTTGTGTTTTCACGGAAATCGCCACACTGAGACTTTATCAAAAATTATTCCATTTTGATTTTGTCTGTTACTTTCCCAAGTGTATGTTTGTCATTCTCGGACTGTATGTATGTGTTTTACGTACCGTAGCTTACTAAGAAATTCGCAGTTTTTTTTTCATCTTTTAGAATACGTAACTTGTGGATTAACTGCAGATTGAACTACAAGTATACAAACCTGAAACGTATCTAATTCAATAGTGGATGATACTGAGATAGTCCCAACGTAGGATGAACAACTCTTCCTCTTCAAACAAGTAATTAGAGAGAGAGAGAGAGAGAGAGAGAGAGAGAGAGAGAGAGGGTGTGTGTTTGTGTTACTGCATTTCAATGGTTCAAAGTCTCGGAAAGAAAAAATCTAATTGCGAAAATAAGCTGAATTCCAAAAGTTTTCACGTTCGCGTGTAAATCATTTATAAAATTCAAAAACATTTTATTTTCTCTCCTGAAAGCTAATGATGAAGAGATATCGTTAATACTGGTTAGGTTAGGTTGTTTTGGTCTTTAAAGGGCTATTAACTGCCAGGGTCATTAAGGCCGTCATTAATCACCTTCTTCAGAGGTTACAGATAATATGAAGACCAAAAAACATGAAAGCTGTTGATGTTGACGAAATATATGAAATGCCATATACCTCGCGATGTAAGATTATTATGTGCACACTTCTGTACTTGGTAACACCTCCTCAGTGCACTTGCATTATCTTAAAATAGAATATAACCACATTATCTCTGACTCACTGACCTTTATGAACTAAGAGTAGGTATCGAAATAAAAAATGGGGGAACGTTCCAAAACCGAAGAGTAAGATAAACCTGGAAAAAAAAAAAAAAAGGTTTCTTAAAAGCTCCGTTTTCTATGGGGAGGAGCTTGGGTCTCTGGCCACTTTTGAGTTGTGGTTTAATGAACCTCTCTGTAACAGACCCTATGGCGAATAAGCACGATCTTTTGGGGGGTTGGATAAACTGGACCTTGACCTGAGGTCAAAGGCCAGGTCATCCTATCTTAGCAGACGTCTGGACTAGACGACACTTGCCGAACATAAAATATATTGAAATTCCCCTGACGTAGCAGCAAGCTGTTACCAACAGCGATTAAAACCTGCATTTACGCGTTATTATTTTATGTCATTATCTTGATAACCAGCGCCGATGCACAAGATCCCGCCATCTGAGTCTCTCGTGCCTCTCAAGTTATCTCAATAGCCTATCAGAAGCGAGACAGTAATGTCCCACCGAAGCAGAAATACGCGATAAAACATTGAGGAGGCGGCGGCTTTTGGCAACTCTCTCTCTCTCTCTCTCTCTCTAGCCCGTTATTTTAAGGATGATTGTCCGTCCCTCATACCGTGACCCATTAGCCCCTAAAGCACTTTAACTTAGCCCCTTGCAGGGTTAAGGGGATTTCTGAAAGTTCTCTACTTCCGTAAAACACTTCACTTAATCTGACGTTATGGGTGAGAGGAGCTCCCTTAACTCAATTAAGCCTATCTCTAAAGGGAGAGGCGCTCCCTTAAAGCACTTTAGCTTACCTCTTAAGGGAAAGGAGCTCCCTTAAATCACTTTAGCTTATCTCTTAAGGGAGAGGAGCTCCCTTAAATCACTTTAGCTTATCTCTTAAATGAGAGGAGCTCCCTTAAAGCACTTTAGCTTACCTCTTAAGGGAAAGGAGCTCCCTTAAAGCACTTTAGCTTACCTCTTAAGGGAGAGGAGCTCCTTAAATCACTTTAGCTTATCTCTTAAGGGAGGGGAGCTCCCTTAAATCACTTTAGCTTACCTCTTAAGGGAGAGGAGCTCCCTTAAATCACTTTAGCTTACCTCTTAAGGGAGAGGAGCTCCCTTAAAGCACTTTAGCTTATCTCCTAAGGGAAAGCGGCTCCCTTAAAGGATTTTAGCTTACCTCCTAAGGGTCGTTATTACTCCCCCCCCCCTTCGCATGGTGGCTATAATCCTCAATAACTGAATCCTTTAATTCTTCATGTTTATGATAACACCACCTTCATGACTGTATTGCTAACCCCCTTACGTAAGAGCCAAGACTTCCAGAACATGACTGAATTCTTTATAGATAGAATCAACCTCTAAAATATAACTGAACATGGGGTTCATACTACAAGTCGATCATCTTCGAACACAGGTTATTTATTAAGATAACTACAGGTCTAAACCCTTGTAACTACTATGATAGCCCATGTCGGTAGACGTGACGTACGTGTAAGTAGGTTGTGCGGACGTAAAGGAACTTCAGCAGTAAGTACGAGCAGTACTGGCGTGGTGTAAGTAAAAGAGGAAATGGTTGATTATCATCCAGTCTGGTCTGACGAGGGATCTTTGTGGCCTTGATCATTCTTTTATCCTACCGCTTCCAGGATAACCGTGAACACGACGGCACGACCCTTGAGTACGACAGTCAGACCCTTGAGCACGACGGTCAGACCTTTAAGCACGACGGTACGACCCTTGAGCACGACCGTCAGACCCTTGAGCACGACCGTCAGACCCTTGAGCGTCGTACGACGGTACGACCCTTCAACACGACGACGATCCGACCCTTGGTTCTGATGGCCGCAGGCCTGTGACCTGACCCATGTTCTCAGATCAGTAGCGAGGGGAGGGATCGGACCCACGCTAGGCTGTCGTACCGTCGTTCTCAAAGGGGAAGAGAGTCATCTCTCCTACTACAGCACCAGCAGGTGGTGCCTGAGGAGGGCAGAAGGGCGCGGGGGGTGGGGTTGATGTTGCCTTTAGACACCCACCATGTCCTCTGTTATCGCCATCATCCCCGCCTGCCACGTCCTCCCCCCGCCTCACCCCACAGACTACCCGACTCACGGACACCTCCTCACCGCTAACCCAGAGGGCGGCAACGCCTCGGGTTATATGGCAGATTTACCGCTTGCGTGGACACGGTGGGTGGGTGGAGAGAGGTGAGGTGGTGGGTGTTTTCCACCTGTTGCCTCGTCCTGGCAGAGTTTGCTTTGGAGAGGTGCAACAGGTGGTGGTGAAGCCCCGTGCATGACGTATTACACTCCCCCACCACCACACTGCATGGTTCGCGTGCGAATATTCTTCTCGGTCTCAACTTCGTCAGGTGGGTCCTGATGGTGTGCCAGAAGGTTTTCGAAGGTTTTCCTGGGGGGGGAGTTTGATTGTAACCTTATTCAGCATTTGTGAAGCAAAGAATTCTTTTTTTTTTTTTTCAAATACCAACACAAGCACAAAAACCGTCCTTGTTTCTGTCATTCTTGACGTCTAGTTTGTGTCCAGATCTTTGACAATCAAACTTTAGGCGTCTGATGATTAACATCTCCATATAAGCCAAAGCGTCAGTAGTACTAATAGCCTAGCCTAGCTCCATATAGGCTAAAAGCGTCATAAGTACCTATAGCCTAGCCTAGCTCCATATAGGCTAAAAGCGTCATAAGTACGTATAGCCTAGCCTAGCTCCATATAGGCTAAAAGCTTCATAAGTACCTATAGCCTAGCCTAGATACTTATAAGCCAAAGCGTCATTTGTAACTATAGCCTAGCTTAGGATCGTATAGCAATTACATCATGTAATCTGGTGATCTCATTACTTTCTCCATATCCATGTTTTACTTCACACACTTCACTGTGATGGAAAATATCTCTAGTGCTTCAAGAAGGTCAGTTAATTTGCATGTGATTACAGCTTTAAGGCTTGTGTGTGTGACAACCCAATGTTGCTTTCCACATCTTCATCAAGTGCAAGTTTGGCTTTAAAAGCATCGGTTCTGTCATGCTCACGTAGGCCTCCTTGAGAGAGGGAATCCATAACAATTTGAATCCCCTTGAGCAATGATGTTTGAGACCAGCTATATTGCATTCTGATCCCAGATTGTTAAGGGCATGTTGTGAAGATAAGGAATCAGAGATAATGAAACTGTCTGTTGGCAGTGATTTCTTTACCTGCTCAAGAGCGATTAAGTATGGCGAACAATTCAGTTTGTAGTGGAGATGCCCACTTGTTTAGTCTAACATTTTTTCTCTGTTACCATTGGGGCTGGATCGCAATGGCAGCACTAGTGGCCTGCCCTTCCTGTGGAACAAGAACTAGGCTATGTTATTATGGTGTTTCAGTACGGCTATGTTATCCGTCTGGTGTTTCAGTATGGCTATGTTATTATCAGTCTGGTGTTTCAGTATGGCTATGTTGTTATCAGTCTGGTGTTTCAGTATGGCTATCTTAACAGTCTTGTGTTTCAGTATGGCTACATTATCAGTCTGGTGTTTCAGTATGGCTATCTTAACAGTCTTGTGTTTCAGTATGGCCATGTTATCAGTCTGGTGTTTCAGTACGGCTATGTTATCATCAGTCTGGTGTTTCAGTACGGCTATGTTATCATCAGTCCGGTGTTCCTCCGTGTGTTCAAGAACACTGGTTTTGTCCAAGTGTTGAGGGTGATTAACTTCTCTCCCTATCGTCACCACTGTGTAATGCACCACTGTGTAATATATCCCTCCAGACACTTAATAATACTGTGTCGTTTATATTTTTAAAAAGCATTATACACTTTTTTTTTTCTATCTCAGTCTCACAGTGTCACGTAGCTCATATATAATTCCTCACAGACTACAGCGTACTTGAACCCATCAGCCTTCCTATGGCGACCATGTTCTGGTATTCCCAATCACACTCGTTGATGCACGTCCAAATGGTGTAAAATCATCCACTTCTTAAAAAAAAAAAAATGGAATTGCTCACGTGGAACATCGATAGACATGTCTGCCATATTATACAATGTACAGATATATCTATCATTTGTTGGTCTGCATCAGTTTTATCCGTTAAAATTTGCGGTAACTAAAAAAAAAAAAGTATTTCAATTGATTTTGTTGAACTGCGATAGATCTAGGCTGCTGGCTTGGCCGCCCGCTATCCTCTGTCCTCCTCCACTGTAGCCAACACAACAGGAGACACGGGCGGCAGTGTCTCACACTCTTATCTGGCAACATTATCTCTCGACCATGAAGTCCCCAATCTACAGCGATAGAACTACAAGATATTATTTGTAAAGTGATATTCAGTGGCATTGATGGGTACGGAGGCAACACATTTTCAACATGAAACACTACAGTATTTATAAACGCTTAGGATCAAGGTATGGCTGTGATGATGATAGCGCGCGCGCGCGCGCGCGCGTGTGTGTGTGTGTGTGTGTGTGTGTGAGAGAGAGAGAGAGAGAGAGAGAGAGAGAGAGAGAGAGAGAGAGAGAGAGAGAGAGAGACAGAGAGAGAGAGAGAGACATAAGTAGATTATGGACGAAGAAAATAACTGTAAGTCACCCGTCCAATCTACGTTCTACAGAGAAGAAAATGGAATTGTGTTGGTCGGCTCAAAGTTAACCACCAAGAAAGTATATGGAAATGACACTAGGAAGAAAAGGTCCAAACGCCGTCGCCCACTAATCTGGGGAAGCGTTACTTGTCACTGAAACGTTCCCTAGTAAAGGAATGGGCATGCGCACTACTTTGTGTGGTTGCAGGATATATATATATATATATATATATATATATATATATATATATATATATATATATATATATATATATATTTCTTCTTTCATACTATTCGCCATTTCCCGCATTAGCGAGGTAGCGTTAAGAACAGAGAACTGGGCCTCTGAGGGAATATCCTCACCTGGCCCCCTTCTCTGTTCCTTCTTTTGGAAAAAAAAAAAAAATGAGAGGGGAGGATTTCCAGCCCCCCGCTCCCTCCCCTTTTAGTCGCCTTCTACGACACGCAGGGAATACGTGGGAAGTATTCTTTCTCCCCTATCCCCAGGGATATATATATATATATTTTTTTTTTTCTTTTCAAACTATTCGCCATTTCCCGCGTTAGCGAGGTAGCGTTAAGAACAGAGAACTGGGCCACTGAGGGAATATCCTCACCTGGCCCCCTTTCTCTGTTCCTTCTTTTGGAAATTTAAAAAAAAAAATTGAGAGGGGAGGATTTCCAGCCCCCCGCTCCCTCCCCTTTTAGTCGCCTTCTACGACACGCAGGGAATACGTGGGAAGTATTCTTTCTCCCCTATCCCCAGGGATAATATATATATATATATATATATATATATATATATATATATATATATATATATATATATATATATATAATCACTGGAACACTGAGCGAATTGGACATAATTCTCATGACTAGTAAGTTTACTCATGGAACTTTCAAGAAGCCCGCATGACGTGGGTCAAGCGAGCACGTGCCCACCAATCACACACACACACTGGAGGACGAAGATATATTTAAAGTCACATGGATGTTCTTGTGTAGTATACCCGGCTCTCACCATACGCCATCAATGTCTCCACAAACAACGAACTTTCCCGATATTCATAATGTAAATGGCGGAAAGTGAAGGTGGCGATGTAAGACTTTATTTTTGTTCGCCAGGCATAGGACGCTGTACCTCCACAATGTCGTTCGCCAGGCACAGGACGCTGTACCTCCTCAATTTCGTTCGCCAGGCACAGGACGCTGTACCTCCACAATTTCGTTCGCCAGGCACAGGACGCTGTACCTCCACAATTTTGTTCGCCAGGCGTCCTAAGACGCTGCACCTCCACATTGTTCGTACTCTTCAGCAGCAACATCGTTCGTCATAATAAAATCCTACTAATGACATTGAATAACCTCCAATCAATGGATTAGATATTGGTCATCATATCTTTCATGAATCAGTCTTTCTTTAGGTGGATAAGAAGCATTATTTCCTAAGATGCGATAAAGGAACTTCCGTAGATATATATATAGAGAGATATACAGATACAGGCATATGAGGCAACATACGGAGGCCATGTTGATTATTACATGTTAGGTCAGACTCCGGGTAAGAAAGCACCATCTTACAGGTTAACATCTTCATTTCCAACGTAGGAGAAGAAAGAAAAAATATCTTCTGGTGTCGGGGATGACTTCCATACATACACAAGGTGGGGGGGGGGGGTAAAAGGGGGGGTCACATGGGATACTTAGTCGCCTGTTAT
Source organism: Panulirus ornatus (assembly GCF_036320965.1). NCBI lineage: Eukaryota > Metazoa > Arthropoda > Malacostraca > Decapoda > Palinuridae > Panulirus > Panulirus ornatus. Next base: position 72,044,395 of record NC_092243.1, on the reverse strand, counting down.
GTGGATTCCAACCCCGCCATGATATCAGATTTCGTCTCCCTTGAGCCAGAACCCCACACGCACAGGCATTCATTCATATTATATATATATATATATATATATATATATATATATATATATATATATATATATTCCTATGAGTCCACGGGGAAAATGGACTCATAGGAATATCTTGATCAAGCGCAAAATTGTGATCCTTTCCATTATATATATATATATATATATATATATATATATATATATATATATATATATATATATATATATATATATATATATATATATATATCTGTTTCCCATTTTAGAAAGTTAATACAAGGAGGGGAGGATTTCCGGCCCCCCGCTCCCGTCCCCTCTAGTCGCTTTCTACGACACGCGAGGAATACGTGGGAAGTATTCTTTCACCCCTATCCCCAGGGATGATATACATATATATATACACATACACACACACACACACACACACACACATATGCACATACACACACACACACACACACATACATATATATACATATGAAAAATGTAAGAACAATTTAGTCTGTTGGGGATGAGAGAGCTTGGGAAGTGAGTCAATTGTTGTTCGCTGATGATACAGCGCTGGTGGCTGATTCATGTGAGAAACTGCAGAAGCTGGTGACTGAGTTTGGTAAAGTGTGTGGAAGAAGAAAGTTGAGAGTAAATGTGAATAAGAGCAAGGTTATTAGGTACAGTAGGGGTGAGGGTCAAGTCAATTGGGAGGTGAGTTTGAATGGAGAAAAACTGGAGGAAGTGAAGTGTTTTAGATATCTGGGAGTGGATCTGTCAGCGGATGGAACCATGGAAGCGGAAGTGGATCATAGGGTGGGGGAGGGGGCGAAAATTTTGGGAGCCTTGAAAAATGTGTGGAAGTCGAGAACATTATCTCGGAAAGCAAAAATGGGTATGTTTGAGGGAATAGTGGTTCCAACAGTGCTGTATGGTTGCGAGGCGTGGGCTATGGATAGAGATGTGCGCAGGAGGATGGATGTGCTGGAAATGAGATGTTTGAGGACAATGTGTGGTGTGAGGTGGTTTGATCGAGTAAATAACGTAAGGGTAAGAGAGATGTGTGGAAATAAAAAGAGCGTGGTTGAGAGAGCAGAAGAGGGTGTTTTGAAATGGTTTGGGCACATGGAGAGAATGAGTGAGGAGAGATTGACCAAGAGGATATATGTGTCGGAGGTGGAGGGAACGAGGAGAAGAGGGAGACCAAATTGGAGGTGGAAAGATGGAGTGAAAAAGATTTTGTGTGATCGGGGCCTGAACATGCAGGAGGGTGAAAGGAGGGCAAGAAATAGAGTGAATTGGAGTCATGTGGTATACAGGGGTTGACGTGCTGTCAGTGGATTGAAGCAAGGCATGTGAAGCGTCTGGGGTAAACCATGGAAAGCTGTGTAGGTATGTATATTTGCGTGTGTGGACGTGTGTATGTACATGTGTATGGGGGGGGGGGGCCATTTCTTTCGTCTGTTTCCTTGCGCTACCTCGCAAACGCGGGAGACAGCGACAAAGTATAAAAAAAAAAAAAATATATATATATATATATATATATATATATGTGTGTGTGTGTGTGTGTGTGTGTGTGTGTATGAAATGCATCTTCAATAACTTTTCCTCTTATAAACTCTGGTTTCGTCTTCCGTGTTCTGGTTCTCTCTGTCCGGACGGGAGATAATGTCACACCACAGGAGAATGCCTGCTGGGGTCGTGTTACCTGAAGGAGGGCGACGTGAGGGGCCGCCCAGGCCAGGGATAATGGTGTGTGTGTGTGTGTGTGTGTACACCTATTACATACATCACTCAGAATGGGTTCTACGATCATGGGACCCCACCAGTGTGTGTTGTTGTTTGTTGGACTGTGCTTACCATGTAATATATATATATATATATATATATATATATATATATATATATATATATATATATATATATATATATATATATATATAAGGATGTAAGGCATGTGTACGTGTAGGAAGAGAGGAAAGTGATTGGTTCTCAGTGAATGTAGGTTTGCGGCAGGGGTGTGTGATGTCTCCATGGTTGTTTAATCTGTTTATGGATGGGGTTGTTAGGGAGGTGAATGCAAGAGTTTTGGAAAGAGGGGCAAGGATGAAGTCTGTTGGGGATGAGAGAGCTTGGGAAGTGAGTCAGTTGTTGTTCGCTGATGATACAGCGCTGGTGGCTGATTCATGTGAGAAACTGCAGAAGCTGGTGACTGAGTTTGGTAAAGTGTGTGAAAGAAGAAAGTTAAGAGTAAATGTGAACAAGAGCAAGGTTATTAGGTACAGTAGGGTTGAGGGTCAAGTCAATTGGGAGATGAGTTTGAATGGAGAAAAACTGGAGGAAGTGAAGTGTTTTAGATATCTGGGAGTGGATCTGGCAGCGGATGGAACCATGGAAGCGGAAGTGGATCATAGGGTGGGGGAGGGGGCGAAAATTCTGGGAGCCTTGAAGAATGTGTGGAAGTCGAGAACATTATCTCGGAAAGCAAAAATGGGTATGTTTGAAGGAATAGTGGTTCCAACAATGTTGTATGGTTGCGAGGCGTGGACTATGGATAGAGTTGTGCGCAGGAGGATGGATGTGCTGGAAATGAGATGTTTGAGGACAATGTGTGGTGTGAGGTGGTTTGATCGAGTAAGTAACGTAAGGGTAAGAGAGATGTGTGGAAATAAAAAGAGCGTGGTTGAGAGAGCAGAAGAGGGTGTTTTGAAATGGTTTGGGCACATGGAGAGAATGAGTGAGGAAAGATTGACCAAGAGGATATATGTGTCGGAGGTGGAGGGAACGAGGAGAAGAGGGAGACCAAATTGGAGGTGGAAAGATGGAGTGAAAAGGATTTTGTGTGATCGGGGCCTGAACATGCAGGAGGGTGAAAGGAGGGCAAGGAATAGAGTGAATTGGAGCGATGTGGTATACCGGGGTTGACGTGCTGTCAGTGGATTGAATCAAGGCATGTGAAGCGTCTGGGGTAAACCATGGAAAGCTGTGTAGGTGTGTATATTTGCGTGTGTAGACGTATGTATATACATGTGTATGGGGGGGGGTTGGGCCATTTCTTTCGTCTGTTTCCTTGCGCTACCTCGCAAACGCGGGAGACAGCGACAAAGTATAAAAAAAAAGAAAAAAAAAAAAAATATATATATATATATATATATATATATATATATATATATATATATATATATATTCAGAGGAAAAAAAGATGGCGGTTGGCGGGGTCTGGGGCGTTGATTACAGAACAGAAGCCTGGCCCATCACAACACAAGGCATCTTAAGATGTTCGTTATAAATTTCACATAATAACCGAACTACTGGGCCTTGTACTATTCCCAGGACTGTTTGAAGTACCATTAAACTATTCTATCCTAAGGAAAATGGGGGAGAACAACAGGGAAAATTCGCTAATCTTAAAGGAAAAAAAAAAGAAAAAAAAAATCACATTCGGTTTATATCGATCGAGTGTTTGGCGTCGGCTGCCATGTTCCTCCAGGCCGACGGCCAGAGGCTGAGCGTCGAGTGATCCCCTGAAAAATATTGTCCATTATTCTTCATCACATTATCTGTCCCTTATATTTACATATTACCCCGTGAGCCAGGGTCGTGCAGAGTCTTGGCGTTACCCAGCGGCTCATTCCAAAGGTTTGTGCACCACACGGCTGCGCCATTTTCAGTAGGAGGGAAATGCAGTCTCCTTTAGGGTGAGAGAGGTTCTTTGACGAAGAGTGTTCTCGCAGTGATACAAACAGGCCCCCACCGCCAAAGGTAGGGGGTGTAAACTCGAGCAGGAGGAGTTCGGTAACACCCGTATATAATACTCGGTCGCCATTTGGCGTCCTAGCTTCGTCTCTTCGATGTATATCAACTGACTGTTATATTTCTCTCTTGTGTCTCCCTTGATGATGTGATTATTACACGAAAGTGCACTTGGGAACTTATCGTGTTTCATTTTCCCCGTGGACTCATATGAATATCTTGATCACGCGCAAAATTGTGATCCTTTCCAGTATATATATGCCAGTACACTTACATATACATATCAACATATACATACACAGCCATATATATATATATATATATATATATATATATATATATATATATATATATATATATATATACATACATGTAAATATTCATACTTGCTTGCCTTCATCTATTTCGGCGCCACCCCGCCCCACAAGAAACAGCTTCGCCACGTATAAATTATACATATATATATATATATATATATGTGTGTGTGTGTATGTGTGTTTCTCGTCACCAGTCGACTTAAATCGATATCAAAAATTCTAAGCCTAATCCTGCGAGCACGTATACAGACGCGGCCATTGTGTATCATAATGAAGGGGGATTATTATAATAAGTTCATACAACAGTGCGGTGTGTAAGACTACATTTTTATCTTTTTAAAAAAAAGCTTCTTTAGTTGTCTGGGTGTGAACCAAGTCACGAATATTAGTCAAATTCAAATGAATGAGAATAAAACTTGGTGCAGAAGTAGGGTTAATTAATATTAGACCAGCGGCCATTCCCAGAAAAATAAATTCATGATATTCGATAACATTAAACAACAGATAGCAATAATCGATTTATTTATTATTTTTTTTGCGATGAAAGAAATGACTATGCCCAGAGAAAACATTTCGTTACTATAAACATCCGTCACTGTTATATAAAGACAACGAGACAAACACTGTCGACTGAGACAATACCGCCATTTTTCCACTTCATAGACAACGTTATTCCTGAGCGAGTATACTGTGTATGCTGTGTATACTGGGTATACTTCGGGAGGGGTATCCATCCCCAGCTGCTGTCTCCCTCAAACCATTCATAAATACTGCCCTCCAACTGGGATGTAAATAAATGCGACATACGTATTTTTATTTACACTTACACAAGCGTGTCTCAAAGTACAGCGTTGCAGGGAACCATCTTATCTAGCGCTTTATATAAACCCAGTGTCGTTACCTTATCAGAGCCTTATATAAAGCACTGTCGTTAAGATTCTTTACGATGTGTCAACATAACGTGGAGTTACTCCTGTACCGATAAGACATCTATATCAATCTGACGTAAGATAAGGGGAGAGCGAGACACCTTCAAAACAATCACTGAAACAGAACCTGTTAAAAAGTGTTGCGTATAAAGACACATATATCAGTAAATGTAGTCGTGTTGATAATGCTACTCCCATGGGTATAGCGTACGCATCCTATGTCATTATTCTCGTTGGTAATAACGAAAACAGACTGCATAGGGCAAGACCTTTACTACGCTTCTCCCTCCCTCCCTCCCGCCACCCTACCCAAACACGCTCGTCATGGACCACGTGACCCGTCATGTGACGTCACAGCCGGGGCTGCCAACCCTACCGACAACGGAGCCTCACCTTGCGTAATTGTTCATTAATGTACGGCACATCCCAACTGTTGTTACATATATATTAACAATTTCAACATAAATATATCAGCTTTCTACAGTTATATAAGTATAATAAAGGAGTAACATGTCTTACGACATATAGTACATCGATCGTGAGTATGCTACTTGCTCCGTCCAAAACTGTAAATAAACTAACAAAAATAATCAATGCTTTACGTTTCCAAAAATAACCGAGAACCAAAGAATATCTTATTATTAAAGCTTTATGATAATGTAATCAGCACAAGGCCAAGTGGAATGTAATACATAATGAAACTCTGCTAAACCGAGAAGTAAAATTTCGTTGTGTATAATCTGTAATTATTTAAATAATTGATCATTAGTAAAAGGTAAAATTAGGTGAAAAAAGATAAAAAAAACTAACAAGCCGAAATACTACGAGATAATCTCGGAAATGTTTTGCTCAAGACGCCATCATTACCTTCCAATATTTCGATCAAGCAAGACGCGTTCTTTCAGGCAACCTAGTGACACGGGGGCACTCAAATATTAACACTTTACTACCATCGCCGAGGTATAAGTCCACTAACTACTGATCTGATGATGGTTTCATCGTTCCAACAACCATATTCGCAGATGGTGAGTGAGAGTTTGTTTGAAGTTATACGAAACCGATACAGGCGGTGGCGAAACCGATGCACCTTACCAAGATGGCTTGCACAAGAGAGAGCTTCGTCAACACGCAATGATTTTGTGAACTAGAAGACACAAGTGAGATAAACATAACTGCATAATTATAAAGATCGCCTGTATCCTCAAGTACCATGAAATAACCATAGGTGGTCCTGTATCCCTCCCAACACACACACACACACACACACGAGGGTCTTCCGACTTGGGTCACCAGTTTCAAGGGCGACATTTCCTGTTTCCGGTCATATTTGAAAAGCCACCTAGTCAACCACTTCTTCACACCTTCACCGTAAATGAAGCACGACCCATTTATTTCTGCGCCTCACCTTCTTCAACTAATTCTTTTAAATGGCGGGTGGGTCGCGAGAGCTGGGAGCCACCTGGTGTTTTTTGGACATCTTTCCGTCAGCTCCAGAGTTTTTTGAGAGGAGAACCCCAGCAACGAGATCAGGAGGAGGACTTAGTAATGCTCCTCCTCCCTCACTCGAGTGGCATCCTACCAGTACAACAACAACCAAGGGCGCGCCAGTCCGAAGTCCTCTTCACTTTACATCATTCAGTCGGTAGTAGCGACGGGCGGTGTGTACAAAAGGGCAAGGATGTAGCAGCGACGGGCGGTGTGTACAAAAGGGCAGGGACGTAGTAGCGACGGGCGGTGTGTACAAAAAGGGCAGGGACGTAGTAGCGACGGGCGGTGTGTACAAAAGGGCAGGGACGTAGTAGCGACGGGCGGTGTGTACAAAAAGGGCAGGGACGTAGTAGCGATGGGCGGTGTGTACAAAAGGGCAGGGACGTAGTAGCGACGGGCGGTGTGTACAAAAAGGGCAGGGACGTAGTAGCGACGGGCGGTGTGTACACAAAGGGCAGGGACGTAGTAGCGACGGGCGGTGTGTACACAAAGGGCAGGGACGTAACCAACACAAGCGGATGACGACTTGCGCTGACTGGGAATTCCTCGTTCAATGGGAAACATTTGCAAGCTCCCCAAATCAAGAAGAGGGTTTGAACGGATTACCCACTCCTTCAGGGAGGGGGAGAAAGCACGTTGAACCCCTTCTGTGTAGCGCGCGTGCGGGGCCCGGAACATCTTAAGGGGCATCACAGACCTGTGGCGGTTGGGTAGCGAGAGCTGGCAGCCACCTGGTTTGCCGCGCCAGTAATGTGACTTAGCGACACACAAAGTTTATTTTGTGTGTGTGTGTGTGCGTGTACCTTATCTTTCCTACGTTTATTAACGATTTTACCACTTTACTGACAATTTCACCACATTTACTAACAATTTTACCACATTTGCTAACAATTTTACCACATTTACTGACAATTTCACATTTACTAACAATTTTACCACATATACTAACAATTTTACCACATTTGCTAACAATTTTACATATGCTAACAATTTTACCACATTTACTAACAATTTTACCACATTTACTGACAATTCTACCACATTTACTGACAATTTTACCACATTTACTGACAATTTCACCACATTTACTAACAATTTTACCACATATACTAACAATTTTACCATATTTACAAACAATTTTACCACGTTTACTAACAATTTTACCACATTTACTGACAATTTCACCACATTTACTGACAATTTCACCACATTTACTAACAATTTTACCACATTTACTGATTTCACCACATTTACTAACAATTTTACCACATATACTGACGATTTCACCACATTTACTAACAATTTTACCACATTTACTAACAATTATACCACATTTACTGATTTCACCACATTTACTAACAATTTTACCACATTTACTAACAATTATACCACATTTACTGATTTCACCACATTTACTAACAATTTTACCACATTTACTAACAATTATACCACATTTACTGACGATTTCACCACATTTACTAACAATTTTACCACATTTACTAACAATTATACCACATTTACTGACGATTTCACCACATTTACTAACAATTTTACCACATTTACTAACAATTATACCACATTTACTGATTTCACCACATTTACTAACAATTTTACCACATTTACTGACAATTTCACCACATTTATTGGCAATTTTACCACATTTACTAACAATCTAACCACTTTTACTGCAGTTCTAAGTCATTTACCCCATCATTCGATTTATCTCTTACAACCGCTTCTCTTATCGCCCCCTTGACCTTATCACTCGCCGAGTTAGGTAAAGCGTATACAGTTATCTGTTTAAATAATCAACTTCGTCATACAACCTTCTGATGACCTTCTCGAAAACGGCGTCAGAAAGAATGTTAAACAAAGTTCCAGTCTTATTCTAGTGACCGCTTTGCGTTTTCTTCTTACGAACCTTACCTACCGAGAGGGTGAAGCAAACAACTGGTTTCCGTGCGTGCGGGGATGCGTTCGTCCACCACAGGTTCTTGTATATATATATATATATATATATATATATATATATATATATATATATATATATATATATATATATATATTGCATATGAACGAGCGTACTTTCACAGCCAGGACTCGAACCCGGGACCTTTGAGTGGTAGATGGGAACGCTCGTCAGTTCTTCACTATTGAGGCTGGGCTACACACTACCCAGCAGTTGTTTAATCATACGATCCTAGACTATCCCATTCGCCAGTCTTCGTTAGCAGTCCTAGGTTAAAACACTCACTAGTTATTCACTTGTCCTAGGCTATACCATTAAGCTAGCTGTTTACTAATGGTCCTACCCCTCGTTGTTTACTAGTGGTCCTCCCATTAGTTGTTTACTCCCGGTCCTCCCATTAGTTGTTTACTGGTGGTCCTACCATTAGTTGTTTACTCCCGGTCCTCCCATTAGTTGTTTACTGGTGGTCCTACCATTAGTTGTTTACTATTGGTCCTACCATTAGTTGTTTACTAGTGGTACTACTATTAGTTGTTTACTATTGGTCCTACCATTAGTTGTTTACTGGTGGTCCTACCATTAGTTGTTTACTAGTGGTACTACTATTAGTTGTTTACTATTGGTCCTACCATTAGTTGTTTACTATTGGTCCTACCATTAGTTGTTTACTATTGGTCATACCATTAGTTGTTTACTAGCGGTCCTACCAATAGATGTTTCTTAGTTGTCCTACCATTAGTTGTTTACTCGTGGTCCTAACAGTAGTTTTCACTAGCGGCCCTAACATTAGTTGTTTACAAGCGGTCTTACCACATACCACTTGCCAGCTGTTTTCTAGTGAGGCAAAGGTGTAAAAAAGGCTTTCGTGTGTCAACGGTAAAGTTGAATAACACCTCTCTCTCTCTCTCTCTCTCTCCCTCTCTCTCTCTCTCTCTCTCTCTCTCTCTCTCTCTCTCTCTCTCTCTCTCTCTCTCTCTCTCTCTCTCTCTCATCCGGCCCACACCGAGAACACTCAAGTCTTCATCGAGTTTTAATGCCAATCTGAGAAACTTAAAAAAAAAAGGTCATTGTGAAATGCATTGGATTCGCAAACACATCGTGACGAAGCACCAATTCTAATCGCTCACGCAAGAGGGTCAGTTGAAATCTATGGCCGGTTCATTACACATATATATATATATATATATATACTTGTTCCTCACATATTACTCGTACGTACTAATTTAGAAAGGCATATGTATTATATACAACTATTTCTACTCTTTTTTTCAGTCTGAAATCCATGGCCAGTTCATTACAGATATATATATATATATATATATATATATATATATATATATATATATATATATATATATACTTGTCCCTCACATATAACTCGTACGAGTTCATAAAGGCATATGCATAATATGAAACTATTTCTACTCTCTTTTTTTTCAGTCTGAAATCTATGGCCAGTTCTTCACATATAACTCGTACGAGTTTATAATGGCATATGTATAATATAAAACTATTTCTACTTTCTTTTTTTTCAGTCTGAAATTCGCAAGTGTGGGTTTGAAAGCTGTGTTGGTTGGTAACACGTGTGGGTTCGGGTGGGCGCCAAAACACCATCCCAGGCCTGCCAACCCTACCGATGATCCTCCCTCACCCCAGCTTGCATAAGGCGGCAGCGCGTAATTTCGTAACCAAGCGGGACATCCTCACTTAAGGAAAAAGCTTTGTATTTCACTTGTCCTACCTTGATACGTATCAAACGTAAGCCACAGAGTTTCAAAGGCTTTATGGACGTTGATATATCAATGTGTAATGCCAGCTCTGTCATCAGCGGGACTCTAAAACAGAGAAGAAAATAAGAGCGGCGGGCGTGCGTGCTGGGACACACACTGCCCTGGTGATAGAAAGGTCATGGACGACAAATGGTAGCCATGACCATCGTCACCCCCTGGCTTGTATTACACGATGATCCAGTCGTGTCACACTTTGGAAATATGTAGAGAGGTAATATGTGCTCTCCTCCCACCCACTGTGCGGTAGAGCAGCGTTTAAACTAGCCTTCTTCCACTTCAGAAAAAAAATTTGCTTGTCCTTCGACGCCACTGTTTTAAAAAACACAGGATGCCTCGCCCAACTGAATTGCTGGTTTAGGAAGAGATAATCAGTATTGATGCCTAAGGTGGTTTACAAGACTCTACGAATATCTGAAACTAGGTCTTTACGCCAATTAAGAACAACCACTTATTGATGACAGCAGAGACCACGAATGCGAATTTGACCGTCTTTACCGAAATTTTTTGAAGTCCATCGTTAGAGTTAGGAGTTGAGGGAGAAATATATATATATATATATATATATATATATATATATATATATATATATATATATATATATATATATATATATATATATTTTTTTTTATACTTTGTCGCTGTCTCCCGCGTTTGCGAGGTAGCGCAAGGAAACAGACGAAAGAAATGGCCCAACCCCCCCCATACACATGTATATACATACGTCCACACACGCAAATATACATACCTACACAGCTTTCCATGGTTTACCCCACACGCTTCACATGCCTTGATTCAATCCACTGACAGCACGTCAACCCCGGTATACCACATATATATGAAGTGTGGCGAGGTGGCGATGGGAATAAATAAAGGCAGACTATGAATTATGTACATGTGTATATATGTATATGTCTGTGTGTGTGTATATATATATATATATATATATATATATATATATATATATATATATATATATATATATATATATATATATATATATATATATATATATATATATATATATATATATATATATATATATATATATATATATGTGTACATTGAGATGTATAGGTATGTATATTTGCGTGTGTGGACGTGTATGTATATACATGTGTATGGGGGCGGGTTGGGCCATTTCTTTCGTCTGTTTCCTTGCGCTACCTCGCTAACGCGGGAGACAGCGACAAAGCAAAATAACAATAATAAAAAAAGAAATATATATATATATATATATATATATATATATATATATATATATATATCACCTGACGAAGAGCTCAATCGTTCAACGGTCATTCATTTCCCTGATCCGCTGGGATTCGAACCCCTCTTGATGTGAATCGTCTCGTACAGGTGAATGTAGGGTGTGGATCCCCTCAACACTGCCCTAGTGTGTACAATGGTACATTGGGGTACAATGGGAAGACCCCTGGAACATGACGGTACGACCCTTGAGCATGAGGTACGACCCTTGAGCACGACGGTACGACCCTTGAGCTCGACGGTACGATCCTTGAGCATGAGGTGCGACCCTTGAGCATGAAGTACGACCCTTCAGCACGACGGTACGACCCTTGAGCATGAGGTACGACCCTTGAGCATGAGGTACGACCCTGGAACGACGGTACGACCCTTGAGCATGAGGGACGACCCTTGAGCATGAGGTGCGACCCTTCAGCACGACGGTACGACCCTTGAGCATGAGGTGCGACCCTTCAGCACGACGGTACGACCCTTGAGCATGAGGTACGACCCTTGAGCATGAGGTACGACCCTTGAGCATGAGGTGCGACCCTTCAGCACGACGGTACGACCCTTGAGCATGAGGTACGACCCTTGAGCATGAGGTGCGACCCTTCAGCACGACGGTACGACCCTTGAGCATGAGGTACGACCCTTGAGCATGAGGTGCGACCCTTCAGCACGACGGTACGACCCTTAAGCATGAGGTGCGACCCTTGAGCACGACGGTACGACCCTTGAGCATGAGGTGCGACCCTTCAGCACGACGGTACGACCCTTGAGCACGACGGTACGACCCTTGAGCATGAGATACGACCCTTGAGCACGACGGTACGACCCTTGAGCATGAGGTACGACCCTTCAGCACGACGGTACGACCCTTGAGCATGAGGTACGACCCTTCAGCACGACGGTACGACCCTTGAGCATGAAATGCGACCCTTCATCACGACGGTACGACCCTTGAACACACAGTTTCTACCTTTGAACACGCATGCACGTCCCTTGGATATGACGGTAAGACCCTTGAACACGAATGTACCTTGAATACGACGGCACAACCCTTGAACACTCTGGTGCGACCTTTGAACACGCAGGTACGACCCTTGACACGACAGTCCGTCTCCTGAACACGCAGGAACGACACTTGAACACGACGGTACGACCCTTAAGCACGACGGCACGGCTTCTGAACACAGTATTACGACCCTTGAGTTAGTATTGTATAACTGGTAACCTGACCTTAATTACAGGGGAAGTCACATGCCAAGGTCACCATCATATCCCAGACAATTACCCTCATTTTCTCGAGGGTTAAGGGCCATACCATAGTTAATAACTACCGCTGTAACATGATACGTGTGGTCATGCTTGCACGCTTGATACATAGTGGTGATACATGGTGGGGTTATAAAGGGGGTTTGGTGATACATGGTGGGGTTATAAAGTGGTGTGGTGATACATGGTGGGGTTATAAAGTGGTGTGGTGATACATGGTGGGGTTATAAAGTGGTGTGGTGATACATGGTGGGGTTATAAAGTGGTGTGGTGATACATGGTGGGGTTATAAAGTGGTGTGGTGATACATGGTGGGGTTATAAAGTGGTGTGGTGATACATGGTGGGGTTATAAAGTGGTGTGGTGATACATGGTGGGGTTATAAAGTGGTGTGGTGATACATGGTGGGGTTATAAAGTGGTGTGGTGATACATGGTGGGGTTATAAAGTGGTGTGGTGATACATGGTGGGGTTATAAAGGGGGTTTGGTGATACATGGTGGGGTTATAAGGGGGTGTGGTGATACATAGTGGGGGGGTTATAGTGGTGTGTTGATACATGGTGGCGTTATAAGGGGGTGTGATGATAAATGGTGGGGTTATAAGGGGGTGTGGTGATACACGGTGAGGTTATATAGTAAAGTGTGTTAAGTATACAGGGTGAGGTAGAGAACGTGTCCACATTTCACTCAGTTGATGGTTATACCACTGTGTCATCAGCTCCACAATGGGTATACCTCCACACACCTCCTACACCCCCACATCCCAACCCCTCTCTCTGCAATTTCCCAGGGTGCTTATTTCCCCCCGCACCCTACCATAACCTCCCCCCCCTACGAGAGAAACCTCACCCCCAGGGCCTGGCCTTGCAGTGTCTGGTAGGTTTCCACAGGTGACTGGTAGAGCACGGGGGTTTCTAGAAACCCATGGCAAGAAGCAAATGTTGGTCCTGTCCTCCCCCCAACCCCCAAGCCTTGGCACGGGAGAGAGAGAGAGAGAGAGAAGGGATCGGGAGTGCGTTTTCTTCGATGTTTACGCTGGTGCGCACCACCCACATTCATGCCCCCACATCGAGACCAGCTTTAATCCAACTCACCACAACGCGCCCCGGGTCGTCGTCAGTAATAAGGCCTGGCGACACAGGTTGTTATAACATCCTCCATTATCACGTCATCACAACCTGAGACGTACAGAGTTACCGATCGCTTTATCATCTACTCCCAAAAAGATGATAAAGCGATTTACTGTTTACGCATTCGCAAAAGTCTTTATCAAGGGAACTCGTATATAAGATGATAACCCCAATACTAGACATTTTACGGGTGTTATTTTAATCTAATAGTCATTCTCGAAGTATGAGTTATCAACATATGGAACTGGTGTGTTGATAGATAGATAACCGTAAATGATTAGAAATTTGGCCTTGTGTGGATATCAGACGACCATACGATTCTGGGTCCTGTGTTATCATCAGCTGTTGTTTCTATGTCCACACTACCCTCTACCCGATGCCTTGATCTACTACCTCCTGCCGTATATATATATTATTTATTTATTTATTTTGCTTTGTCGCTGTCTCCCGCGTTAGCGAGGTAGCGCAAGGAAACAGACGAAAGAATGGCCCAAACCCACCCACATACACATGTATATACATACACGCCCACACACGCAAATATATACATACATATATATATATATATATATATATATATATATATATATATATATATATATATATATATATATATATATATATATATATCATCCCTGGGGACAGGGGAGAAATAATACTTCCCACGTATTCCCTGCGGGTCGTAGAAGGCCACTGAAAGGGATATGGAGCTGGGGGCTGGAAATCCTCCCCCTCTCGTTTTTAGTTTTACGAAGGAAGGAACAGAGGAGGGGGCCAAGTGAGGATATTCCCTCAAGGGCTCAGTCCTCTGTTCTTAACGCTACCTCGCTAACGCGGGAAATGGCATATAGCATGAAAAATAATATCTATATCTATCTATCTATCTTAGGTATTGGATGCATTTGGGTGATATTCTGCAAGCGTGTTTTTGGTGCCTTACCGACATATATATACCACCGGTAAACCGGGGCTATTATGAATTATTGTATCATTTATTTTTTATTAAAAGGAAATTTCACTAAGGTATGCTATACATGGTTTATTATCACAAAGGTAAGGTATACATTGTTCACTGTATACATGGATGGATGGATGGTGGGGGGAATCCAAAGTGTTCTAATGTTTATTATTGTTGTCCAGATCATATACATTGTTCACTGTATACATGGATGGATGGATGGTGGGGGGAATCCAAAGTGTTCTAATGTTTATTATTGTTGTCCAGATCATATACATTGTTTACTGTATACATGGATGGATGGATGGTGGGGGGAATCAAGGTGTTCCAATGTTTATTATTGTTGTCCAGATCATATACATGTGTGTCTGTAGTTTGGCTTCACATCTCTGCCGTATTTTATGATGCAGCTTCTCTTACTTATATGAACCGACTGGTATCAATCTTCAATCGTTCGTGCTGTTTGATGGCGTTTTTAATATATGGGTATTTTTCCTGGGTGATGAATCGTGGAGTCTTAATTACCTCCTCCCCACGTAACTTCAGTTGGCGTTATTTCGAAGCGAGGAAGGGGCGTTGTCAAAGAGTATAGCCGGCTAGGCTAGGTATGAAGAGTAGGCTAGGCTAGGTGTGAAGAGTAGGCTACGATAGGTATGAAGAATATGCTAGGTTAGGTATGAAGAGTAGGCTAGGCTAGGTATGAACAGTAGGCTACGAAAGGTATGAAGAATAGGCTACAATAGGCATAAAGAATATGCTAGGTTAAGTACGAAGAGTAGGCTAGGCTAGGTATAAAAGTAGGCTACGATAGGTATGAGGAGTAGGGTAGGCTAGGTATGAAGAGTAGGCTAGGCTAGGTATGAAGAGTAGGCTAAGCTAGGTATGAGGAGTAGGCTAGGCTAGGTATGAGGAGTAGGCTAGGCTAGGTATAAAAGTAGATTACGATAAGCATGAAGAGTAGGCTAGGCTAGGTACTACCATGGACTTGACTAAGTGTCAAGTCTTGCTTCTCTGGAGGGAAAGGGTTGTCAGACGAAATCTGTACGAGAGAGAATGATGGAGGCCATTCATCCCTGGTGCGGGATCTCGCTCGTTGATAACAGACCCGTTATCATACATACACCCTCCCTCCCCACCTCCCTCCTCGTGTGTGCTATCACAGTCACTATCTGTGGTTGGGCGTTCATCATTCCTCCGCGGCACTACCGTCTACCACCACATCTGTGTTATATGGTTGTTTGTTGACATGGTTAGTTTTATGTGGTCGTTTGTTTACATGGTTAGTTTTATATGGTTGTTTGTTTACATGGTTAGTTTTATGTGGTCGTTTGTTTACATGGTTAGTTTTATATGGTTGTTTGTTTACATGGTTAGTTTTATGTGGTCGTTTGTTTACATGGTTAGTTTGATATGGTTGTTTGTTGACATGGTTAGTTTTATATGGTTGTTTGTTGACATGGTTAGTTTTATATGGTCGTTTGTTAACATGGTTAGTTTGATATGGTTGTTTGTTGACATGGTTAGTTTGATATGGTCGTTTGTTTACATGGTTAGTTTGATATGGTTTGTTGACATGGTTAGTTTTATATGGTCGTTTGTTTACATGGTTAGTTTTATATGGTTGTTTGTTGACATGGTTAGTTTGATATGGTCGTTTGTTTACATGGTTAGTGTTATATGGTTGTTTGTTGACATGGTTAGTTTGATATGGTTCGTTTGTTTACATGGTTAGCTTCTTTCCCGGTCCATCCTACTTTGAAATGGGTCGAGTCCCTGTGAGCGAGTGGTGTTCGAGACTCGCTCGTTACAAGGTCGTCCCCAGGAGGTGAGGGGAGTCAGGTGTGGTTAGTGTGTTGGTGATTGGACGCTGCCCTGGGGGGGAGGGGGAGGGGCGCTGTTAGTGGAGGGAATTGGAGTTCGACGTTAACAGGGTTGATGGTGATTGGTCGTTGGTGTCCACTACTTCTTCTCTGACTGAACCTTTCATACTTAAAGTTAAGCATATAATGGATATATATATATATATATATATATATATATATATATATATATATATATATATATATATATATATATATATATTCCCTGGGGATAAGGGAGAAAGAATACTTCCCACGTATTCCCTGCGTGTCGTAGAAGGCGACTAAAAGGGGAGGGAGCGGGTGGCTGGAAATCCTCCCCTCTCGTTTTTTTTTTTTTTAATTTTCCAAAAGAAGGACAGAGAAGGGGGCCAGGTGAGGATTTTCCCTCTAAGGCCCAGTCCTCTGTTCTTAACGCTACCTCGCTAATGCGGGAAATGGCGAATAGTTTGAAAGATATATATATATATATATATATATACATATATATATATATATATATATATATATATATATATATATATATATATATATTATCATATCATTGCAGGACGAACTTATATATACGCTAGGAGATCGTAATATACTACACCCTCGCCGGCCCCATCTACAGTTCTTCGCTAATTCTTAGCACTTCCCGCTGACCTACTTCTGACTAGGCTATACCCGCTAAGGTCGATGTTTAAGGCTGACATTTTAATTAATATTCTTGCCGTTCCATGGTAAACGAAACACTCGCTTCTAAGTTCGTATGTCAGTAGTACTTCGTGCTGACGGTAGGTATGAACAATAACATTCCGTCAGTAAAACTAATCTTTTCTCTCTCAAAATAGAGACGTTTGGATCTAGATTCCCTCAGCATAAGGTGCTAGTATTGCCATCTTTGAAATTAATCAAACGTAATTCAAATATAATACTAGTAACTTTATTTTTTCATCCTGGATGAAAATTGTCATTTTCTCACAAACAGACCAGACGCCTAATTTGTTTTTTTCTTCTTCAAAATAATATTTTTCCTCCAAGTTCGTTGTGATGTGTCCAAAGTGACGTTAAAATCATAAGCTTTACAGTTTTAAAAAACACTTGGGGCTTAACTGTGGTGGACATATGATACTTACCAAGGTCATTACAGTAGCCTCCTCAGAGGCAGCATTATTGTCCGCCGTCCGTGTCCACAACCCGTGACCATGGAGAACCACCCTCGCGGCGGATGTGACGTCATGAGTAACGTCACTTCGGTGATGTCATCAACAGGAAGTGTCGCCAACCGTCCGAGTTACCAGTTTGTGTTTTTATGGGTTGAGTCTACGTTCTTAGCTCGATTTTGTCGTTATTCACACGTGTGGTGACAGGATGGATGAAGTTATATCGATGTTATAAATCCAGTAATGGACGTATAGTTACGCGGGAAAGTTTAGTTAAGAGAAAAAAAATATATATTTTGGAAAATGAGAGGCGTGGGATTGGCGCCCCTTGGCTTGGAAGCGGTCGGTTTACCTGTTCGTTCACGCTTTCCCTCCCCCTCACACACCTGTGTTCCTCCTCCCTCTGTGTCTACCTTCCTCCCCCCCCGAACACACCTCCTTCCTCCCCAGGCGAACCCTGACATGTGCACATCTCCCCCCGCTGAAACTAAGCCACACTCATGGAATCAAAGACTTTTCTCTTTTGTTCTATGTATTCCTGTGTTGCATCTGTGGTGCGTATGGCCGCCCGCGACTGATCTATTCTTACGAAATTTACGGTCGGAAATCTCGTAATTATTATTTATCGTTAAGTTTAGGAAGACGAAAGCCTACCACTGCGTTACCACGCGCCTTCCCTCCTCCCCCTCCACAACTTTCTCTAATAAGAAGCCGTGGGTGGATGTAGGAGGGGGTTGAGTTGTGTAGGGGGGATACCGTTGATGTGGGGGGAGGAGTGGGAGAGCAGTGATGTAAGCTGGGGGGAATGGACCAGTACGTGGCAAAGAGTGGGTTGTGTGGGGGGGAGAGAGTAAGGTGAGAGGGAGAGTGAGAGAGGGGGGAGCGAGGGGCGTAGTGAGAGGGTGAGCGAGGAGGGGTAGTGAGAGAAGGAGTGTGTGGGGGGGGTAGTGAGAGAGGGGGAGCGAGGGGGTAGTGAGAGAGGGAGAGTGAAGGGGATCGTGGGCGGGGAAGAGAGTGAGTGGGAAGAGAGGGAGAGTGAGGAAGGGGGAGAGGGGTAGTAGGCGAGGGAGAGAGAAGAAGGGGGGGAGGTGAGTGGGGGAGATCATGTACACTGGCACGACCGCTGGTCACACACACTCTCGTATGTTCTCCACTTGTTCTTCTGTTCTACTTGTTCACTCTGGCGTCATCCGCTGTTGTTGTATTGTTGGAGAACAAACATGGTGTACTTGTTGTGTTTGTTGTTGTTGGTGATGGTGATGGTTATGTGTTACTGTCCACACACACATCCCTCACACCTGTCCCGCGACACACACACACACACACACACACACTTGTCCCACGACACACACACACACACACACACACACACACACACACACACACACACACACCTGTCCCTCGACACACATACACACACACACACACACACCTGTCCCGCGACACACACACACACACACACCTGTCCCGCGACACATCTGTGTTCCTGGCTACTCCACTCCCAGCAACACGTGGACCGCCTGCCTGCCTGCCTGCACCGCCACGTTGCCATGTTGCCAACAACACAAACACTGCCACCAGACCTGCCACCATTCACGTTACCAACACGACCAACAAATGTTGTCAAGGTGGACGATGTTATTCATTCCTTTTATTTTTTTTCCAAGTGTCGACCATGACGCTGACACACCGTGACCCCGTTATGGCGATCTGGAGTGTATGACTTGAAAAAGATAGAAGGGTTATGGAATGAAGGAAATTATGAAAGAAGGAAGAGAGTCCCAGAGGAAGGAAGGAGGGGGCAGTATCATAACGGTCCAAAGGAAGGAAGGAGGGGGTAGTATCATAACGGTCCAAAGGAAGGAAGGAGGGGGTAGTATCATAACGGTCCAAAGGAAGGAAGGAGGGGGTAGTATCATAACGGTCCAAAGGAAAGAAGGAGGGGCAGTATCATAACGGTCCAAAGGAAGGAAGGAGGGGGTAGTATCATAACGGTCCAAAGGAAGGAAGGAGGGGGTAGTATCATAACGGTCCAAAGGAAAGAAGGAGGGGTAGTATCATAACGGTGCAAAGGAAGGAAGGAGGGGTAGTATCATAACGGTCCAAAGGAAAGAAGGAGGGGGAGGGGGGGTAGTATCATAACGGTTTATCCCCGTGTGGTTAGTCCCGCCATCCCCATACACACGCCATGGGAAGCAGCCGACCCGGGGCGGGTCACGGGGCCAAGCCCTAGTGACACGGGGACGTACACCCGTGCAGGCGCCACACCAGGGCGGCCGTGCGTGGAGTACCGTCTGTCTGCGGGAGGATGCGAGGAAGGGCGGGAGCATCACGACGGAGGCAGGGTACCAGGTGAATTGATCACATGGAAGGTTCTGGATTCCACCCCCATAACCCTCCCACACATACCCCATAACCCTCGCTACACATACCCCCATAACCCTCTCCACACATACCCCCATAATCCTCTCCACACATACCCCCATAACCCTCCCACACACATACCCCCATAACCCTCCCCACACATACCCCATAACCCTCCCCACACATACCCCCATAACCCTACCCACACACCCCCATAACCCTCCCACACATACCCCCATAACCCTACCCACACACCCCCATAACCCTCCCCACACATACCCCCATAACCCTACCCACACACCCCCATAACCCTCCCACACACATACCCCCATAACCCTCCCCACACATACCCCCATAACCCTCCCCACACATACCTCCATAACCCTCCCCACACATACCCCCATAACCCTCCCCACACATACCCCATAACCCTCACCACACATACCCCATAACCCTCGCTACACATACCCCCATAACCCTCTCCACACACCCCCATAACCCTCCCACACACATACCCCCATAACCCTCCCCACACATACCCCCATAACCCTCCCCACACATACCTCCATAACCCTCCCCACACATACCCCCATAACCCTCCCCACACATACCCCATAACCCTCACCACACATACCCCATAACCCTCGCTACACATACCCCCATAACCCTCTCCACACATACCCCCATAATCCTCGCTACACATACCACATAATCCTCCCCACACATACCCCCATAAACCTCCCCACACATACCCCATAACCCTCCCCACACATACCCCATAACCCTCACCACACATACCCCATAACCCTCCCCACACATACCCCCACAACCCTCCCCACACATACCCCATAACCCTCACCACATACCCCATAACCCTCCCCACACATACCCCATAACCCTCCCCACACATACCCCATAACCCTCCCCACACATACCCCCATAACCCTCCCCACACATACCCCATAACCCTCCCCACACATACCCCATAACCCTCCCCACACATACCCCATAACCCTCCCCACACATACCCCCATAACCCTCCCCACACATACCCCATAACCCTCCCCACACATACTCCATAACCCTCCCCACACATACCCCCATAACCCTCCCCACACATACCCCATAACCCTCCCCACACATACCCCATAACCCTCCCCACACATACCCCATAACCCTCCCCACACATACCCCCATAACCCTCCCCACACATACCCCATAACCCTCACCACACATACCCCCATAACCCTCCACACACATACCCCATAACCCTCCACACACATGCCCCATAACCCTCCCCACACATACCCCCATAACCCTCCACACACATACCCTGTAACCCTCCCCACACATGCCCCATAACCCTCCCCACACATACCCCATAACCCTCCCCACACATACCCCCATAACCCTCCACACACATACCCCATAACCCTCCCCACACATACCCCATAACCCTCCACACACATACCCCATAACCCTCCCCACACATACCCCATAACCCTCCCCACACATACCCCCATAACCCTCCACACACATACCCCATAACCCTCCCCACACATGCCCCATAACCCTCCCCACACATACCCTATAACCCTCGCTACACATACCTCCATAACCTTCCCCACACATACCCCCATAATCCTCGCTACACATACCCCCATAACCCTCGCTACACATACCCCCATAATCCTCGCTACACATACCCCATAACCCTCCCCACACATACCCCCATAACCCTCCACACACATACCCCATAACCCTCCCCACACATGCCCCATAACCCTCCCCACACATACCCCCATAACCCTCCCCACACATGCCCCATAACCCTCACCACACATACCCCCATAACCCTCCACACACATACCCCATAACCCTCCCCACACATGCCCCATAACCCTCCCCACACATACCCCCATAACCCTACCCACACATACCCCATAACCCTCACCACACATACCCCCATAACCCTCCACACACATACCCCATAACCCTCCCCACACATGCCCCATAACCCTCCACACACATACCCCATAACCCTACCCACACATACCCCCATAACCCTACCCACACATACCTCCATAACCCTCCCCACACATACCCCCATAACCCTCCCCACACATATCTCCATAACCCTCCCCACACATACCCCATAACCCTCCCCACACATACCCCATAACCCTCCCCACACATATCTCCATAACCCTCCCCACACATATCTCCATAACCCTCCCCACACATACCCCCATAACCCTCCCCACACATACCCCATAACCCTCCCCACACATATCTCCATACTCCACCCCATCAACCCTCCCATCCTCCTCCCCACACGTACCCCCATAACCCTCCTCTATATACACCCTCTATCAACCCTCCCCTCCCCACACATATATCCCCATAAACCTCCCTCCCCCACTCCCATACAGTCCCCCATCAACCCTCCCCTTCCCATATACACCAATTCAACCCTCCCTTCCCCATACACCACCACCCCCCACATCAACCCTATCCCAACCCCCTCCGCATTCTCTTCCCGCTACACCTCTATCCTCCCCTACGACCCACGTCCGCTCCCCTACGACCCACGTCCCCTCCCCTACTTCCTCCGCCGATCACCCTCTTTGTCCAGCAGGAGGGTGTGTGTGTGTGTACCTTGTGCCACCATCATCACCACCACTCAAACTGCTGTTGTGGGAATGAGGTTAGCAGGGTGGTGTGTGGTGGAGACAGTCCCCAACACGTGGCGTCAGGGTGGTCGGTGTGTGTGTGTGTGTGTGTGTGTGTTGGAGACATTCCCCAACACGTGCTGGAGAGAGACCTACTGATCTCCGGACTATAACAAGGATATAATTACGTTGGTTGTGTGTCCTGGTCTTCAAACGACCCATTCATAACTTCATTCGTTTCGCTCAAAAGGTCCAAATAACCTTTTGGCTCAGTTCCTCAGCTCACGAGAGGGTAAATTAAGGGTATATATTGCTGTGTGTGTGTGTGTGTGTGTGTGTGTGTATTCTCAGGGCCACGTGAGCTGTGAAAGTTATAAGAGTTTTATAGCGTCTCAGGGCCGGTGAGCTGGGCTGGGCTGGGCTGGGTGTGTGTGTGTGTGAGTGCAGCAGGGGGACGAGGCTTCTGTTGCTCTCTCTCTCTCTCTCTCTCTCTCTCTCTCTCTCTCTCTCTCTCTCTCTCTCTCTCGTGTGTGTGTGTGTGTGTGTGTGTGTGTTGGCTCTCACACCAGTGAGGGAGAACGCAAGGCCGGGGTAGGTGGTGGTTGTTGTTGTCTTGCCTTACGTGGGAATATCTACAGTGAACGTACGGGTACGTACGCCTTCCGTCTCGCCTTACGTCAATGAATTCAGTGTGAAGGAAAAGAAAGAAAGAAATGCAGACATCATGAGCAATCGAGTGACCGTGTTCATCCCGAGAGAATCACATGACTGGGATTACAATCAGACATTTTGAATATCGTTAAAATTAGGAAGAAAGGAACATAGGTTAGAATGTAGCGGCCTCAGCCTAGCGTTAAGGTTAGAATGTAGCGGCCTTAGCCTAGCAGCAATGCTATAATGTAGCGGCCTCAGCCTAGCGTTAAGTTAGAATGTAGCGGCCTCAGCCTAGCATTAATGTTATAATGAAGTGGCCTCAGCCTAGCGTTAAGTTAGAATGTAGCGGCCTCAGCCTAGCGTTAAGTTAGAATGTAGCGGCCTCAGCCTAGCATTAATGTTATAATGAAGTGGCCTCAGCCTAGCGTTAATTAGAATGTAGCGTCCTCAGCCTAGCGTTAAGTTAGAATGTAGCGGCCTCAGCCTAGCATTAATGTTATAATGAAGTGGCCTCAGCCTAGCGTTAATTAGAATGTAGCGTCCTCAGCCTAGCGTTAAGTTAGAATGTAGCGGCCTCAGCCTAGCATTAAGGTTATAATGTAGCGGCCTCAGCCTAGCGTTAAGTTAGAATGTAGCGACCTCAGCCTAGCATTAAGGTCAGAATATAGCGACCTCAGCCTAGCGTTAAGTTAGAATGTAGCGGCCTCAGCCTAGCATTAAGGTTAGAATGTAGCGGCCTCAGCCTAGCATTAAGGTTTAGAATGTAGCGGCCTCAGCCTAGCGTTAAGTTAGAATGTAGCGACCTCAGCCTAGCATTAAGGTCAGAATGTAGCGACCTCAGCCTAGCGTTAAGTTAGAATGTAGCGGCCTCAGCCTAGCATTAAGGTTTAGAATGTAGCGGTTTCAGCCTAGCGTTAAGGTAAGAATGTAGCGGCCTCTGCCTAGCATTAAGGTTATAATGTAGCGGCCTCAGCCTAGCATTACGGTTATAATGTAGCGTCCTCAGCCTAGCATTAATTTTAGAATGTAGCGGCCTCAGCCTAGCATTAATGTTACAATGTAGCGGCCTCAGCCTAGCATTACGGTTATAATGTAGCGTCCTCAGCCTAGCGTTAAGGTAAGAATGTAGCGGCCTCAGCTAAGTATTAAATTGTTGAGCGCCGCCAGACTAAGGACCAGACAAGCGGTGTAATTCATAGAAAAGAACAATATTTTATGTTCTTGTTTGGGCGAAATTGTGTTTAAAAGTACCCGGTAATTCTATGAACTATTCTGCTACAAAACAAAAAAATGAACGAGTCTTTTCAGACTCTGGTATATAAAAACGTCATGACAGCGTGTCCAGCCTAGCCACTGGCTGGCCCACCTTGCAGTATCCCGAGACATGACCTCATCAGCTAAGCCAGAAGGTCAGGTGAAGGGTCAGGTCTGAACTGGTCATGGCGGCGGTGCTAAGGTCACTGACGTTGCTGGTTTCTCATAAAACATTGCCTTACCTTACCACTACACTGCATGGTATTGTGTTATCTTTTTGCCCGCTGGCAGTTGAGCCAGAGGGAGAGGTGAGTGAGGAGATGAATTCTGTTTTGTTGTCCTGTCTCTACTGTTTTATTTAATATTTATTACAGTAACCTCGTTAAGGAACATCAAGTCTTCTGTTATCCTCCTATCCCATGTACTCCCTTGTACAGTGATATATATATATATATATATATATATATATATATATATATATATATATATATATATATATATATATATATATATATATATATATATGGAGTGAAAAAGATTTTGTGTGATCGGGGCCTGAACATGCAGGAGGGTGAAAGGAGGGCAAGGAATAGAGTGAATTGGAGCGATGTGGTATACCGGGTTGACGTGCTGTCAGTGGATTGAATCAAGGCATGTGAAGCGTCTGGGGTAAACCATGGAAAGCTGTGTAGGTATGTATATTTGCGTGTGTGGACGTATGTATATACATGTGTATGGGGGGGGGGTCGGGCCATTTCTTTCGTCTGTTTCCTTGCGCTACCTCGCAAACGCGGGAGACAGCGACAAAGTATAATAAATATAATATGAATAAATATATATATATATATATATATATATATATATATATATATATATATATATATAATCTGATCGTATTACTAATAGGCTTTTACATGTTTACTCTAATCGTTTTCAAGGAGGAAATCAAAGTATCACATTATATGCATTAATTATCACATTTTCCCAAATGGAGTTTACTTTGGAAAACCCATAAAGTTGATAAATAAGTTAATATTTCTCTTTCAAGGTCAAGGTCACGGGAGGTAAACACAAATAGTTGCCAAAGGTCGCTTTTTTTCTTCTTTTTTTCCCCGCCATTGTAACCTTCTCTAAGGCCAAAGTCTCTCTCTCTCCCAGTGAGAGACGGTTATCACCCTTGGAGAGTGCTCGAGTAAGGGTTATCATGATTACGATAGTTCCACACACACACACACACACACACACAGACGTAACTAACGCGTCTAATTGCCAGTTACTGCTGGAGTAGTAGTTTTTTTATCTTCATCTGGCGACACAATTGTGTACACTCATCTCTCCCGCCTCCATGTGTTTTTTTCATGTAAATTTACCTCAACTCCTTTCCTTCCGTCTCCAGTTTGAAGTTTATTGTATGGATTTATTTATTCTTTACCAATATGCGGACTAAGAAATGAATGAACTAAATAACAATTGCAGTTTGCGTCATGAGATCAAAGAAATTTTCATGTGAATATCTTAATAGGTCGGGGTGTTCACCTTCGTTGTTGTGTTTACGACGTGCGTGCGTTCATCACTCGTGTCAGTCACACGACCACGGCGTTACGACCTTTGAACAAGGCTTTACGACGCTTGAACATGACCGTACGACCTTTGAACAAGGCTTTACGACGCTTGAGCACGACTGTACGACCTTTGAACAAGGCCTTACGACGCTTGAGCACGACCGTACGACCTTTGAACAAGGCTTTACGACGCTTGAGCACGACCGTACGACCTTTGAACAAGGCTTTACGACGCTTGAGCACGACCGTACGACCTTTGAACAAGGCTTTACGACGCTTGAACATGACCGTACGACCTTTGAACAAGGCCTTACGACGCTTGAGCACGACCGTACGACCTTTGAACAAGGCATTACGACGCTTGAACACGACCGTACGACCTTTGAACAAGGCATTACGACGCTTGAACACGACCTTACGACCTTTGAACAAGGCTTTACGACGCTTGCGCACGACCGTACGACCTTTGAACAAGGCTTTACGACGCTTGAACACGACCTTACGACCTTTGAACAAGGCTTTACGACGCTTGAACACGACCTTACGACCTTTGAACAAGGCTTTACGACGCTTGAACACGACCTTACGACCTTTGAACAAGGCTTTACGACGCTTGAACACGACCTTACGACCTTTGAACAAGGCTTTACGACGCTTGAGCACGACCGTACGACCTTTGAACAAGGCATTACGACGCTTGAACACGACCGTACGACCTTTGAACAAGGCTTTACGACGCTTGAGCACGACCGTACGACCTTTGAACAAGGCTTTACGACGCTTGAACACGACCGTACGACCTTTGAACAAGGCTTTACGACGCTTGAACACGACCGTACGACCTTTGAACAAGGCATTACGACGCTTGAACACGACCGTACGACCTTTGAACAAGGCTTTACGACGCTTGCGCACGACCGTACGACCTTTGAACAAGGCTTTACGACGCTTGAACACGACCGTACGACCTTTGAACAAGGCATTACGACGCTTGAACACGACCGTACGACCTTTGAACAAGGCTTTACGACGCTTAGCACGACTGTACGACCTTTGAACAAGGCATTACGACGCTTGAACACGACCGTACGACCTTTGAACAAGGCTTTACGACGCTTAGCACGACTGTACGACCTTTGAACAAGGCTTTACGACGCTTGAACACGACCGTACGACCTTTGAACAAGGCATTACGACGCTTGAACACGACCGTACGACCTTTGAACAAGGCATTACGACGCTTGCGCACGACCGTACGACCTTTGAACAAGGCTTTACGACGCTTGAGCACGACGGAACGACCTTAAAGTACGTCGGTACGACTCTTGAAAGTGATGACCTGCTCTCTGACCTTATCCTCTTAGAACGAGTCTGGCCAAAGACCAAGGGGGGGGGAATCCAGGTACACAGAGGCACCCCATGTCTTCATCAATCTGATGTGGAGGAGGAGGAGGTACGACCACGTTCAGGGTCGTACCGTCGGCGTCCGTGATGGGAATAAAGTGTTATCCGTCGAAGCAGGTGCTTGCTAGGTGTCTGTGGGTAAGTAATTCCGCGGGATTATCGCCTTTAAGGATGACCGTTCCTGGCAACGCGTTTGGATTCTTCGTCCGGGTGGCGATCCGTTCTTTTAGGATATTTTTTTTCTTTTTTTTTTTTTTTTTGACCCATCGTTCGCCAGGAAAATGACGCAACAAGGGCGCCCTCACCGAGAATGGTTCAGGAAATTTAGCTGGCGAATTAAGGGGAAGATTCTCTCTCTCTCTCTCTCTCTCTCTCTCTCTCTCTCTCTCTCTCTCTCTCTCTCTCTCTCTCTCTCTCTCTCTCTCTCTCTCTCACCGAGACTAGGGAAAGTAATTCGGGAAATTTAGCTGGCGAATTGAGGGGAAGATATTTCTCTCTCTCTCTCTCTCTCTCTCTCTCTCTCTCTCTCTCTCTCTCTCTCTCTCTCTCTCTCTCTCTCTCTCGCAATGATGAACCCATCACCAGCAGGCACACGCAAGATGCATCATCATAACAATAACTTAGTCCACGGGAAACAAATAGAAGGAATTCATTTATGCATGAACAATTTCCAGTTTTACGAAATGCGAAAAAGAAGAGAAGAAAAAAAACCAAGTTTCTGATTTTTTTCTTTTCTTTTTCAAGCAGGTCCCAATTTAGGGCGATAAATTGGGAGAGAAAGAATACTTCCCACGTATTCCCTGCGTGTCGTAGAAGGCGACTAAAAGGGGAGGGAGCGGGGGGCTGGAAATCCTCCCCTCTCGTTTTTTTTTTAATTTTCCAAAAGAAGGAACAGAGAATTGGACCAGGTGAGGGTATTCCCTCAAAGGCCCAGTCCTCTGTTCTTAACGCTACCTCGCTAATGCGGGATATGGCGAATAGTTTGAAAGAAAAAGAAATTGGGGATATCACCGAGATGGAATAGAAATCAAAAATCATTATGGCCAACATTCTTTCACCCTAACAGATTAAGAATAAAAAAATCAGATTCTTTTTTAAAAGGAAATATTACTTATAGAAATAATGGATTGTAAATAAAAAGTGAGGCATTAGTTCTTGAAAGGCTTAGGGATGCAAACCGATGGGTAAATATATTAAGGAATAAATCTTAGGTAAGGAAAGTAGCGGGAAAGCTAAAGGTGAAAGAATAAACAGGAGAAGAAGTGGGGGAAAAAAAGAGAAAAAATCGGTGGATTGAAAGCTGCGGTCATGGGGAAAATCTAAAAATGGAGCGAATGATGGAAAATTGCCTTCAAGAATACCTTGTCTCAACACTAAGTATTAAGTATTAATAAGGCTTCGAAACCTAAGTATCTATATTGATCAGAAATTAAGAACAGAAGAGATACCTTGTCTCAACACTAAGTATTAATAAGGCTTCGAAACCCAAGTATCTATATTGATCAGAAATTAAAAACAGAAGAGATACCTTGTCTCAACACTAAGTATTGATAAGGCTTCGAAACCCAAGTATCTATATTGATCAGAAATTAAGAACAGAAGAGATACCTTGTCTCAACACTAAGTATAACAAGGCTTCGAAACCCAAGTATCTATATTGATCAGAAATTAGGAACAGAAGAGATACCTTGTCTCAACACTAAGTATAACAAGGCTTCGAAACCCAAGTATCTATATTGATCAGAAATTAGGAACAGAAGAGATACCTTGTCTCAACACTAAGTATAACAAGGCTTCGAAACCCAAGTATCTATATTGATCAGAAATTAAGAACAGAAGAGATGCCTTGTCTCAACACTAAGTATTAATAAGGCATCGAAACCCAAGTATCCATATTGATCAGAAATTAAGAACAGTAGTAGCGTAGTGAATTGGAGTCTGGGGAAAGAGACAAATGAACAACGGAGATATTGAAAAAAAATAAAAAATAAAAAATGGTTTCTTTGGTGGTTTATAGAAGGCACGGTTATTGCAGAGGTAATTTAAATTTAACTCTGGACCGAAAAAGATATACTTATCTATAACTCCCTCCTGCCCCTAAGAACCCCCACCTATAGATAGAGGAACAAAGACGAAAAACAAAATCATGAACAAACTTTGAATGAATTTATTACTTATTTTATTATTATTTTTGTTATGTAAGGGCACTTGCGTGTCGCACGCTGGCTCAGGACAGTAATAACCTTCTTTTACATACCTCTGGAGAGGCCAGGGGAACCTGGCTGATGGGCGATCGATTCTCATTAAGCTTAGGGGCCTAAGCTGGACCATAACGGCAGTCGTACCTAGCCTAAGCCCAGCTAAGCCTAACCGTTTACTATGGCTGTATATAATAGCCTAGCATGGCGCGCCCGTACCAGGCGACCTGTGCTAGGCCTAACCTAACCTAACCTCAGAGACACAGGCGGCCAGCGTAACCCAGACTATCCTAGCACACCATTGGGACGTGCCTAGCATAAACCAGGAGCGAACGTAACCCTAGCTTAGCCTAGCATACCGAGCGGCGAGCGTAACCCAGACTATCCTAGCACACCATTGGGACGTGCCAAGCATAACCAGGAGGCGAACGTAACCCTAGCTTGGCCTAGCATAAACCAGTAGGCGAACGTAACCCTAGCTTGGCCTAGCATACCAAGCCTAGCTTACCATGTGCGTGTGTCCTGGTATGTTAAGAATACACTCTGGGGGCCGACAATATATTGTAAGTCTGCCTTACAGATCTCTTTCCTAACCACTTGTCATGGGAGGAATAACCTACCGTGACTTTAATCACTTTATTTTAACATGTTCAAGCGGGGGCAAAAATGTCTATCTGCCCCTCCACATGCTACGGTGTGGGCGAATGGTCACGAGCACTGAGCAAACTTGAGTGTACACAAATGGATATCAAGCATGTTCGAGATTAGGGTAAGGGCCGCGCGTGTATTCTGTAAACAGATTCACGCATTATAGGAGAGGTCAGCATTTCTAACCTAATCTAACTTAAACTAACCTAATCTAACTTAACCTAACCTAATCTAACTTAAACTAACCTAATCTAACTTAATCTAATCTAAAGTAAGCAAACCTAACCTAATCTAATCGTACCTAACCTAAATTTACCGAACCCAACCAAACCTAGTCTAACCTATCTAACCTAACCTAACTTAACCTAACCTACCTAACTTAATCTAACCTAACTTAACCTAACCCATTCAAAATAACCCTTATTACCAGGTTTTGAAGGAAATCTATTTTTCTGAGAAAAATAGTAAAAATCGTTCAGGGTATTTTTCAGCTCAAAAAACTTTTCTTTCTAAATTCCAATATAAGATATTGAAACTCTTCTATACTAGAAATAATCATGGAAAATATATCATAATACTCTTAGTTACCGATATATGCCCAGTAAATACAATGCGAATGGTCAAAAAATACTTAAAAATTGTCGTCATTTCACAGATTACTAAATGGTCATATAGTTGAACTAACGATATTTTAACCCCAGATCTGTGTTCAGCATGAAAAATAACTCTTATAATGAGGGTTTGAAGGAAATCTATTTTTCTGAGAAAAATAGTAAAAATCGTGGGTAATAGTTCATGGCATTTTTCAGCTCAAAAAACTTTTTCTCTCTAAATTGAAATATAAGATATTGAAACTCTTCTGTACTAGAAATAGTCATGGAAAATATATCATAATACTCATAGTTACCGATAGATGCCCAGTAAATACAATGCGAATGGTCAAATAATACTTCAAAATTGTCGTCATTTAACAGATTACTAATTGGTCATATAGTTGACCTAACGATATTTTAACCCCAGATCTGTGTTCAGCATGAAAAATAACCCTTATTATGAGGTTTTGAAGGAAATCTATTTTTCTGAGAAAAATAGTAAAAATCGTGGGTAATAGTTCAGGGTATTTTTCAGCTCAAAAAACTTTTTCTCTCTAAATTGAAATATAAGATATTAAAAGTTTTCTATACTAGAAATAATCATGGAAAATATATCATAATACTCTAAGTTACCAATACATGCCCAGTAAATACAATGCGAATGGTCAAATAATACTTCAAAATTGTCGTCATTTAACAGATTACTAAATGGTCATATAGTTGACCTAACGATATTTTAACCCCAGATCTGTGTTCAGCATGAAAAATAACTCTTATTATGAGGTTTTGAAGGAAATCTATTTTTCTGAGAAAAATAGTAAAAATCGTGGGTAATAGTTCAGGGTATTTTTCAGCTCAAAAAACTTTTTCTCTCTAAATTGAAATATAAGATATTGAAACTCTTCTGTACTAGAAATAATCATGGAAAATATATCATAATACTCTTAGTTACCGATACATGCCCAGTAAATACAATGCGAATGGTCAAATAATACTTAAAAATTGTCGTCATTTAACAGATTACTAAATGGTCATATAGTTGACCTAACGATATTTTAACCCCAGATCTGTGTTCAGCATGAAAAATAACCCTTATTACGAGGTTTTGAAGGAAATCTATTTTTTTGAGAAAAATAGTAAAAATCGTGGGTAATAGTTCAGGGTATTTTTCAGCTCAAAAAACTTTTTCTCTCTAAATTGAAATATAAGATATTGAAACTCTTCTATACTAGAAATAATCATGGAAAATATATCATAATACTCTTAGTTACCGATACATTCCCAGTAAATACAATGCGAATGGTCAAATAATACTTAAAAATTGTCGTCATTTAACAGATTACTAAATGGTCATATAGTTGACCTAACGATATTTTAACCCCAGATCTGTGTTCAGCATGAAAAATAACCCTTATTATGAGGTTTTGAAGGAAATCTATTTTTCTGAGAAAAATAGTAAAAATCGGGTTCATGGTATTTTTCAGCTCAAAAAACTTTTTCTCTCTAAATTGAAATATAAGATATTGAAACTCTTCTATACTAGAAATAATCATGGAAAATATATCATAATACTCTTAGTTACCGATAGATGCCCAGTAAATACAATGCGAATGGTCAAATAATACTTAAAAATTGTCGTCATTTAACAGATTACTAAATGGTCATATAGTTGACCTAACGATATTTTAACCCCAGATCTGTGTTCAGCATGAAAAATAACCCTTATTATGAGGTTTTGAAGGAAATCTATTTTTCTGAGAAAAATAGTAAAAATCGTGGGTAATAGTTCAGGGTATTTTTCAGCTCAAAAAACTTTTTCTCTCTAAATTGAAATATAAGATATTGAAACTCTTCTGTACTAGAAATAATCATGGAAAATATATCATAATACTGTTAGTTACAGATAGATGTCCAGTAAATACAATGCGAATGGTCAAATAATACTTAAAAATTGTCGTCATTTAACAGATTACTAAATGGTCATATAGTTGACCTAACGATATTTTAACCCCAGATCTGTGTTCAGCATGAAAAATAACTCTTATTATGAGGTTTTGAAGGAAATCTATTTTTCTGAGAAAAATAGTAAAAATCGTGGGTAATAGTTCAGGGTATTTTTCAGCTCAAAAAACTTTTTCTCTCTAAATTGAAATATAAGATATTGAAACTCTTCTATACTAGAAATAATCATGGAAAATATATCATAATACTGTTAGTTACAGATAGATGCCCAGTAAATACAATGCGAATGGTCAAATAATACTTAAAAATTGTCGTCATTTAACAGATTACTAAATGGTCATATAGTTGACCTAACGATATTTTAACCCCAGATCTGTGTTCAGCATGAAAAATAACCCTTATTATGAGGTTTTGAAGGAAATCTATTTTTCTGAGAAAAATAGTAAAAATCGTGGGTAATAGTTCAGGGTATTTTTCAGCTCAAAAAACTTTTTCTCTCTAAATTGAAATATAAGATATTGAAACTCTTCTATACTAGAAATAATCATGGAAAATATATCATAATACTCTTAGTTACTGATACATGCCCAGTAAATACAATGCGAATGGTCAAATAATACTTAAAAATTGTCGTCATTTAACAGATTACTAAATGGTCATATAGTTGACCTAACGATATTTTAACCCCAGATCTGTGTTCAGCATGAAAAATAACCCTTATTATGAGGTTTTGAAGGAAATCTATTTTTCTGAGAAAAATAGTAAAAATCGTGGGTAATAGTTCAGGGTATTTTTCAGCTCAAAAAACTTTTTCTCTCTAAATTGAAATATAAGATATTGAAACTCTTCTATACTAGAAATAATCATGGAAAATATATCATAATACTCTTAGTTACCGATACATGCCCAGTAAATACAATGCGAATGGTCAAATAATACTTCAAAATTGTCGTCATTTAACAGATTACTAAATGGTCATATAGTTGACCTAACGATATTTTAACCCCAGATCTGTGTTCAGCATGAAAAATAACCCTTATTATGAGGTTTTGAAGGAAATCTATTTTTCTGAGAAAAATAGTAAAAATCGTGGGTAATAGTTCAGGGTATTTTTCAGCTCAAAAAACTTTTTCTCTCTAAATTGAAATATAAGATATTGAAACTCTTCTATACTAGAAATAATCATGGAAAATATATCATAATACTCTTAGTTACCGATACATGCCCAGTAAATACAATGCGAATGGTCAAATAATACTTAAAAATTGTCGTCATTTAACAGATTACTAAATGGTCATATAGTTGACCTAACGATATTTTAACCCCAGATCTGTGTTCAGCATGAAAAATAACCCTTATTATGAGGTTTTGAAGGAAATCTATTTTTCTGAGAAAAATAGTAAAAATCGTGGGTAATAGTTCAGGTATTTTTCAGCTCAAAAAACTTTTTCTCTAAATTGAAATATAAGATATTGAAACTCTTCTATACTAGAAATAATCATGGAAAATATATCATAATACTCTTAGTTACCGATACATGCCCAGTAAATACAATGCGAATGGTCAAATAATACTTCAAAATTGTCGTCATTTAACAGATTACTAAATGGTCATATAGTTGACCTAACGATATTTTAACCCCAGATCTGTGTTCAGCATGAAAAATAACCCTTATTATGAGGTTTTGAAGGAAATCTATTTTTCTGAGAAAAATAGTAAAAATCGTGGGTAATAGTTCAGGGTATTTTTCAGCTCAAAAAACTTTTTCTCTCTAAATTGAAATATAAGATATTGAAACTCTTCTATACTAGAAATAATCATGGAAAATGTATCATAATACTCTTAGTTACCGATACATGCCCAGTAAATACAATGCGAATGGTCAAATAATACTTCAAAATTGTCGTCATTTAACAGATTACTAAATGGTCATATAGTTGACCTAACGATATTTTAACCCCAGATCTGTGTTCAGCATAAAAATAACTCTTATTATGAGGTTTTGAAGGAAATCTATTTTTCTGAGAAAAATAGTAAAAATCGTGGGTATATTTTCAGCTCAAAAAACTTTTTCTCATTAAATTGAAATATAAGATATTGAAACTCTTCTATACTAGAAATAATTATGGAAAATGTATCATAATACTCTTAGTTATCAATACATGCCAGTAAATACAATGCGAATGGTCAAATAATACTTCAAAATTGTCGTCATTTAACAGATTACTAAATGGTCATATAGTTCACCTAACGATATTTTAACCTCAGATCTGTGTTCAGCATAAAAAATAACTTATTATGAGGTTTTGAAGGAAATCTATTTTTCTGAGAAAAATAGTAAAAATCGTGGTAGTCAGGGTATTTTTCAGCTCAAAAAACTTTTTCTCTCTAAATTGAAATATAAGATATTGAAAGTCTTCTATAATAGAAATAATCACGGAAAATATATCATAATACTGTTAGTTACAGATAGATGCCCAGTAAATACAATGCGAATGGTCAAATAATACTTAAAAATTGCCGTCATTTAACAGATTACTAAATGGTTATATAGTTGAACTGACGATATTTTAACCCCAGATCTGTGTTCAGCATGAAAAATAACCCTTATTATGAGGTTTTGAAGGAAATCTATTTTGTGAGAAAAATAGTAAAAATCGTGGGTAATATTTCATGGTATTTTTCAGCTCAAAAAACTTTTTCTCTCTGAATTGAAATATAAGATATTGAAACTCTTCTATACTAGAAATAGTCATGGAAAATGTATCATAATACTCTTAGTTACCGATACATGCCCAGTAAATACAATGCGAATAGTCAAATAATACTTCAAAATTGCCGTCATTTAACAGATTACTAATTGGTCATATAGTTAATCTGACGATATTTCAACCCCAGATCTGTGTCAGTATGAAAAATAACCCTTATTATGAGGTTTTGAAGGAAATCTATTTTTCTGAGAAAAATAGTAAAAATCGTGGGTATTTTTCGGCTCAAAAAACTTTTTCTCTCTAAATTGAAATATAAGATATTAAAAGTTTTCTATACTAGAAATAATCATGGAAAATATATCATAATACTCTAAGTTACCAATACATGCCCAGTAAATACAATGCGAATGGTCAAATAATACTTGAAAAATTGTCGTCATTTAACAGATTACTAAATGGTCATATAGTTGACCTAACGATATTTTAACCCCAGATCTGTGTTCAGCATGAAAAATAACTCTTATAATGAGGGTTTGAAGGAAATCTATTTTTCTGAGAAAAATAGTTAAAATCGTGGGTATTTTTTCAGGGTATTTTTCAGCTCAAAAAACTTTTTCTCTCTAAATTGAAATATAAGATATTGAAAGTCTTCTATACTAGATATAATCATGGAAAATATATCATAATACTGTTAGTTACAGATAGATGCCCAGTAAATACAATGCGAATTGTCATATAATACTGAAAAATTGTCGTCATTTAAGAGATTACTAAATGGTCATATAGTTGACCCAACGATATTTTAACCCCAGGTCTGTGTTCAGCATAAAAAATAACCCTTATTATGAGGTTTTGAAGGAAATCTATTTTTCTGAGAAAAATAGTAAAAATCGTCGGTAATAGTTCAGGGTATTTTTCAGCTAAAGAAAAATTTTCTTTCTAAATTGAAACATAAAATATTGAAACTCTTCTATACTAGAAATAATCATGGAAAATAAATCATAATAGTGTTAGTTACAGATAGATGCCCAGTAAATACAATGCGAATGGTCAAGTAATACTTAAAAATTGTCCTCATTTAACAGATTACTAAATGGTCATATAGTTGACCTAACGATATTTTAACCCCAGATGTGTGTTCAGCATGAAATATAACCCTTATTATGAGGTTTTGAAGGAAATCTATTTTTCTGAGAAAAATAGTAAAAATCGTGGGTATTTTTCAGCTCAAAAAACTTTTTCTCTCTAATTTGAAATAAAAGATATTGATACTCTTCTATAGTAGAAATAATCATGGAAAATATAACATAATACTTTTAGTTACAGATAGATGCCCAGTAAATACAATGCGAATGGTTAAATAATACTTCAAAATTGTCCTCATTTAACAGATTACTAAATGGTCATATAGTTGACCTAACGATATTTTGACCCCAGATCTGTGTTCAGCATGAAAAATAACTCTTATAATGAGGGTTTGAAGGAAATCTATTTTTCTGAGAAAAATAGTAAAAATCGTGGGTATTTTTCAGCTCAAAAAACATTTTCTCTCTAAATTGAAATGTAAGATATTGAAACTCTTCTATACTAGAAATAATCATGGAAAATATATCATAATACTCTTAGTTACCAATACATGCCCAGTAAATACAATGCGAATGGTCAAATAATACTTCAAAATTTTCGTCATTTAACAGATTACTAAATGGTCATAACGTTGACCTAACGATATTTTAACTCCAGATCTGTGTTCAGCATGAAAAATAACCCTTTCGACGTGGTTTTGAAGGAAATCTATTTTTTTTTAGAAAAATAGTAAAAATCGTGGGTAATAGTTCAGGGTATTTTTCAGCTCAAAAAACTTTTTCTCTATAAATTGAAATATAACATATTGAAACTCTTCTCTACTAGAAATAATCATGGAAAATATATCATAATACTGTTAGTTACAGATAGATGCCCAGTAAATACAATGCGAATGGTCAAATAATACTTCAAAATTGCCGTCATTTAACAGATTACTAAATGGCCATATAGTTGAACTGACGATATTTTAACCCCAGATCTGTGTTCAGCATGAAAAATAACCCTCATTTTGAGGTTTTGAAGGAAATCTATTTTTTGAAATAAAAATAGTAAAAATCGTGGGTAATAGTTCAGGGTATTTTTCAGCTCAAAAAACTTTTTCTCTCTAAATTGAAATATAAGATATTGAAACTCTTCTATATTAAAAATAATCATGGAAAATATATCATTATACTCTTAGTTACCGATACATGCCCAGTAAATACAATGCGAATGGTCAAAAATACTTAAAAATTGTCGTCATTTCACAGATTACTAAATGGTCATATAGTTAACCTAACGATATTTTAACCCCAAATCTGTGTTCAGCATGAAAAATAACCCTTATTATGAGGTTTTAAAGGAAATCTATTTTTCTGAGAAAAATAGTAAAAATCGTGGGTAATAGTTCAGGGTATTTTTCAGCTCAAAAAACTTTTTCTCTCTAAATTGAAACATAAGATATTGAAACTCTTCTATTCTAGAAATAATCATGGAAAATATATTATAATACCGTTAGTTACCGATACATGCCTAGTAAATACTATGCGAATGGTCAAATAATACTTCAAAATTGTCGTCATTTAACAGATTACTAAATGGTCATATAGTTGAACTGACGATATTTTAACCCCAGATCTGTGTTCAGTATGAAAAATAACCCTTCTTACGAGGTTTTGAAGGAAATCTATTTTTTGAGAAAATAGTGAAAATCGTGGGTTTTTTCAGCTCAAAAAACTTTTTCTCTCTAAATTGAAATATAAGATATTGAACCTCTTCTATACTAGAAATAGTCATGGAAAGTATATCATAATACTCATAGTTACCGATACATGCCCAGTAAATACAATGCGAATGGTTAAATAATACTTCAAAATTGTCGTCATTTAACAGATTAGTAAATGGTCATATAGTTGAAATAACGA
Source organism: Panulirus ornatus (assembly GCF_036320965.1). Classification (NCBI taxonomy): domain Eukaryota; kingdom Metazoa; phylum Arthropoda; class Malacostraca; order Decapoda; family Palinuridae; genus Panulirus; species Panulirus ornatus. The sequence continues at coordinate 72,005,494 of NC_092243.1, read as the reverse complement.
TATTTTAATCCCAGATCTGTGTTCAGCATGAAAAATAACTCTTATTATGAGGTTTTGAAGGAAATCTATTTTTCTGAGAAAAATAGTAAAAATCGTGGGTAATAGTTCAGGATATTTTTCAGCTCAAAAAACTTTTTCTTTCTAAACTGAAATATAATATATTAAAATTCTTCTATACAAAAAAATAATCATGGAAAATATATGATAATGCTCTTAGTTACCGATAGATGCCTAGTAAATACAATGCGAATGGTCAAATAATACTTCAAAATTGCCGTCATTTAACAGATTACTAAATGGTCATATAGTTGACCTAAGTATATTTTAACCCCAGATCTGTGTTCAGCATGAAAAATAACCCTTATTACGAGGTTTTGAAGGAAATCTATTTTTCTGACAAAAAGTAAAAATCGTGGGTATTTTTCAGCTCAAAAAACTTTTTTTCTCTAAATTGAAATATAAGATATTGAAACTCTTCTATACTAGAAATAATCATGGAAATATATCATAATGCTGTTAGTTACAGTTAGATGCCCAGTAAATACAATGCGAATGGTCAAATAATACTTCAAAATTGTCGTCATTTAACAGATTACTAAATGGTCATATAGTTGACCTAACATATTTTAACCCCAGATCTGTGTTCAGCATGAAAAATAACCCTTATTACGAGGTTTTGAAGGAAATCTATTTTTCTGACAAAATTAGTAAAAATCGTGGGTAATAGTTCAGGGTATTTTTCAGCTCAAAAAACTTTTTTTTCTCTAAATTGAAATATAACATATTGAAACTCCTCTATATAAGACATAGTCTAGGAAAATATATCATAATGCTCTAAGTTACCGATAGATGCCCAGTAAATACAATGCGAATGGTTAAATAATACTTCAGAATTGTCCTCATTCAATAGCTTGATAAATAGTTATATAAGCGACTTAACGATATTTTAACCCCAGGTTTCTATTTAATATGAAAAATAATTTATATAATATAGTTTTGAAGGAAATCTATTTTTTTTTTAGAGTAAATAACAAAAATCAGTGTATTTTTTAGCTCAAAAAACTTTTTCTTTCTAAACTGAAATATAACAGGCGCTCTCCTATGCACTTTATTCGTATTCACAGTCCTTCGCGTTGTACAGTTAGGTTCGGTAAAGTGCTATCTGCTGGCCGTGTGCGCCGGTTGGGAAATAACCGGGGTAGACCCCGTTGCTCACCAATGTGAGACGAAGGGTATTCGAGTACAAAGTATTCGAATAGTTATTTCCTATTAGCCAGGCCCATAGCCTAGCGGTAGCATTCCCGCCTGTGACACAGGGGTCCCGTGTTCGATCCTGGCTGTTGGAGGTTTGTATGTTCCATGAAGGTGCGCGTTCATATGCACTTTATTCGTATATATATATATATATATATATATATATATATATATATATATATATATATATATATATATATATATATATCCAAGGCCAAACCAGGTAGCAAAATATCGACCAGCCACTAGGGAAGGACGAACAGTTCAATTGATCACCTGTGGACCAGTTGCTGCTACAGATGAAAACCTCTGCTAACTGATGCGCATGCGTCCCGTGAATGCGTCATGGTCAACAAGGCACGACGATATGACCCTTACACACGACGGTACGACACGTTGAAAACACGACGGTACGATACGTTGAAAACTCGACGGTGCGACACGTTGAATACGACGGTATGAAACGTTGAAAACACGACGGTACGATACGTTGAAGACGACGGTACGATACGTCGAAAACACGACGGTACGACACGTTGAACAGGGCGCTACTAGCCATTGGATACGGTGACCTGACCTCTGACTTGACCCTAATGGATCAGGTCAAAAGCTAGGCCGCCATACGAAAGGGTCGTACCGTCGTGCTCAATGGTCGTACCGCCGTGCTCAATGGTCGCACCATCGTCGTACTGTCGTGCTCAATGGTCGTACCATCGTCGTACCGCCGTGCTCAATGGTCGTACCGCCGTGCTCGAGGGTCGTACCACCGTCGTCCCGCCGTGCGCAATGGTCGTATTATTGTCGTAACACCGCCGTGCTCAATGGTCGTACCATCGTCGTACAGTCGTGCGCAATGGTCGTATTATCGGCGTACCGCCGTGCTCGAGGGTCGTACCACCGTCGTACCGCCGTGCGCAATGGTCGTATTATCGTCGTACCACCGCCGTGCTCAATGGTCGTAATTACGAGGTCATGGTTTACTGTCCCTCATACCACTTCCGGCAGGGGGGCAGGCTTGGCGTGCACGACACACACAAAGCGGCGACGCGTCGCCCACCTAACCACAACGACAACACTGGCCTCTTACGTCACCGGAACTTACGTCACCCAGAAATCATGCCACTTGGATTCTTGCGATGCATTTACGATTGACAACACCAGCAGTGAAAAAATTACCTTGGGAACAGAATTTGGCAACAGAACAGCAACATCACCGAACCAAAGCTTTCGGTATGAAGAAATAAATGAATTGTTATATCAAATGGATAAATAAATATTCAAAATTTCCATTCAAATCTTCATAGTAGGTGCATTTCTTAAAAAACCGTAGCTGACATTTCTGCAAATTTTGTCGTCTTCGTACCGAACAAAGCCTTTCAGCCCAACGACTTAACCACCTTGAGAACGACTTTAAACCCCACCTTCAGGAGCAAATGATAATGACTTTAATAAAGTCACGGCATTCTTCCCAATACAAAAAAGGAATCACATCGTTGTGCTCAAGGAGTACGTTCGCTGGTTAAACGCGCCGCTGAGCTGGCGAACACGTTCGCTGGTTAAACGCGTCGCTGAGCGGGAGAACACGTTCGCTGGTTAAACGCGTCGCTGAGCGGGAGAACACGTTCGCTGGCTAAACGCGTCGCTGAGCTGGCGAACAACGATGTATCTCCAGAAATATATCAACATGCGCATATGTCAGAGCCTTGCTTCACAGATGAGGCACCTCATGCAAACATAAATGAATTCCGTACTTGTATATCAATTTCCCCCCCATCTCACTACCAGGCGTATGTATTATGTTAAAGGAAAAAGGTGGGAAAACCTTTTTCATTTCTCTTTTCGTGTGTTCAACATCCCAGCGGTTAGGAAATTCCTGAACTAGTCCGCTGTATGTCACGTTTTATCGTCACAACTTTTTTTTGCCCGTTACTTTCCCCATCATGATTGAACCAAGTAATAACGGGAAGTGGATGTGGTAACGTGCGGGACCAGTTGGGAGTAAGGGGAGGGGGAGACATCCGTGGCCTCGCCCAAACTTGAAACTAAAGTGGAAAATGGCCTAACGCGTTTAATGGCCCAATAACCAATTCCTACGCATACAAGACGTTGAAACAGTTTCTTTGGTAATTTATGTATACAGATGACAAACGTTTGATGTGTATTTTACGATTTCTGACAAAATTACTATTCGCTAGCAGTTCAGCAGGCCATCAAAATCGACCAGAATAATCAGATATTATGTAAACAAGAGATAAGGTTGGTCATGCGTCCTACCACGTGATCAACTGTGTTTATATGGCGTCTTAGCTACGTCTCTTCCTTGTATATCAAGTGACTGTTCTACGTCTTCTATCTCAATCTTCTATCTCCCCTGACGATGTGGTCATTACACGAAAGTGCACTTGGGAACTTATCATGTTTCATTTTCGTATTTTTTGCATATATATATATATATATATATATATATATATATATATATATATATATATATATATATATATATATATATATATGCAATCCTAGCGACACAAGAGTTCCATAAAAACCTTTCTCATTATTGTTATTATTCTTATTACGTGTCACTCCATCAACATTCTTTGTGGAGAAAGTAGAAACCTCATGTATGACCTTAAGAATCTCAAACCTTCTGTGCAGTAAGAACAAAGCAGAGGGATAAATTTTCTTTGGGAAGCGAACGACAAGAATTAAAGTTCTTACTGGAGTTCACTCTTTTTTCAGATGATGGGGAAACACCTGTGTATAATATACAATATAATATCTCTTATTTGACCCTCACTGTTCAAGTCAAATCTTTTAAAGTTTCAAGTGAAACTTTTTTTTTGTTTTTGCCCTGAGGGGCATCATAACTCACTAGAGGTAGAGTCTTAGAGCACTCAATAGACTCTGGAGAACAAGTGTACAAAGTAGACAAATAGTGGATTTTTTTTTTTTTTTCTATGCCTTTAAGGATCCGGCCCAACACATCCCAGGATGTTTACTCTCGACAACCAACCAGCGGACAATGACGAACTAGGCGATCCCGAAATAACTGTCGTATGACGCAGGCGACAAATATATATATATAACATGCAAACCTCCAACAGCCAGGATCGAACCCGGGACCCCTGTACAAGAGGCAGGCATGTAACCGCTAGGCTATGGGCCTGCCTAATATGCACTTTATTCGTGTATATATATATATATATATATATATATATATATATATATATATATATATATATATATATATATATATATATACATATATATATATATATATATATATATATATATATATATATATATATATATATATATATATATATATATATATATTGACGTGCTGTCAATGGATTGAACCAGGGCATGTGGAGCGTCTGGGGTAAGCCATGGAAAGTTTTTTGTGGGGCCTGGATGTGGAAAGGGAGCTGTGGTTTCGGTGCATTATACACGACAGCTAGAGACTGAATGGGAACGAATGTGGCCTTTGTTGTCTTTTCCTAGCGCAACCTTGCGCGCGCGCGGGGGGAGGAGGATGCCATTACATTACATGTGTGGCGGGTTGGCGACGAGAATGGATGAAGGCAGCAAGTATGAATGTGTACATGTGTATATATGTATATGTCTGTGTATGTATATGTATGGAAACGTTGAAATGTATAGGTATATATATATATGTGCGTGTGTGGACGTGTATGTATATACATGTATATGTGGGTGGGTTGGGCCATTCTTTCGCCTGTTTCCTTGCGCTACCTCGCTAACGCGAGAGACAGCGACAAAGTATAATAAATAAATATATATATATATATATATATATATATATATATATATATATATATATATATATATATATATATATTTATATAGATAGATAGATAGATACTACGTGCAAACAAGGTACTGTGTACCAGTAACTTCATTACGTGAAAAGCTGCTATCACATAACTTTAATAATAATAATAATAATAATAATATTATTATTATTATTATTATTATTATTATTATTATTACGTGTCATGAAGTTCCAGAAACTATCCACATACCAGGAATACCGACCGAGTCATTAAGACTTAAGTGGAGGAAAATGCTGAGGGCATGAGACTAATTCAGTCATGAGTCCTACGTCATGACTCATGATTCAGTCATGACTCATGATTCAGTCATGAGTCCTACGTCACGAATCATGATTCAGTCATGAGTCCTACGTCATGACTCATGATTCAGTCATGAGTCCTACGGCATGACTCATGATTCAGTCATGAGTCCTACGTCATGACTCATGATTCAGTCATGAGTCCTACGGCATGACTCATGATTCAGTCATGAGTCCAACGTCATGACTCATGATTCAGTCATGAGTCCGACGTCATGACTCATGATTCAGTCATGAGTCCGACGTCATGACTCATGATTCAGTCATGAGTCCGACGTCATGACTCATGATTCAGTCATGAGTCCGACGTCATGACTCATGATTCAGTCATGAGTCCGACGTCATGACTCATGATTCAGTCATGAGTCCGACGTCATGACTCATGATTCAGTCATGAGTCCGACGTCATGACTCATGAACCTGATGTGTGTGGTGGAGTTTTCAACTGCCACAACACACATACGGTATGAAATGAAATAAAGAAAAAAGAAGTAAGAACAATGGATGAAAGAAATACATTAACAATACATAAAATTGTCTGAGATCTTTCACCGTTTTTTTTTTTTTTTCGATATATATCCCACCAGCATAGAAAATGAGGTACCGGTCGGTCAATGCTCTTTAGTTAACTTTACAAAAAAATGTATAAAAGCACGACCACTGCAATCCACACTTGTGCCAAAATTCACTTTTAAACACCTGACCTGCAGAGATTAACCCTTAGTCCCCTTGTGCAAGAACGAGCGACACCCACTTCTCACCACTAGTAGTTTTCTTCTTGTGTATATGTGATGAATTTCCATTAAAATCACAATTGATCGAGACAATTTTGCCTGGGTGTAGTAGGCTCCCAACACGCCACTGGCGTCGTGTGTATGTGTGTGTTTGTGTGTAGGTTCGACGCGGATCCCTAAACCAGTCGCCATCAGCGTCGTGTGTGTGTGTGTGTGTGGGTTCGACGTTTAGACTTTCTCTCGCCGTTTTAGCCGTTTCTCGCTTGCTATTTTTGGGTGCGGGTGGCGCAACGGGCAAGGAGGCGGAAGGAAATTACTCGAGCTTGGCCTACCACAGAAGCAGCAGGAGGGGGGGAGACAGCCATACATGTGTGGTACGTAAATAGGTGTTATGTAGTACATAGTGGTTCGTGGTGATGGTCAGTAGCGAGAGCAAAAACGCCAGACAACAAATACTCTTTTTAACTTCCATCGATGTGACAGATACCGTAAGATAGTCTCGTCTTTCATAGATAAGACAGATAACATATACTCTTACCTTTTCAAGGAGACACGTCAAATATTTCTAAAGAGATGCAATCATAAAATCACCTGGCACTTAGTAAATAAGTGAGCAGCCTATAACTGCAACTTGGAGAGTGGCGAGCTGTTTTGGTCGGCTGTGTGGCTGTTACCGCACCGCCCTCCCTACGTTAGGCTTATAACGAAACCGCGCTATCGACGCCTGGCTCCCACACACAGCCCCCACACCTTTAAAACAGGTCGGATGGTACAAGCTTAAGTTCATTCCCCTCATAAGGCTATGTGGGGACGACATACAAATCGTAGCCATTCCAGTGAGGAATGTGATCGAACGCTACATTCTCCCCCTAAGACCAAGGATTGGCTAGGTTTGAACACCTCCTACCAACCCTCACACGCTGGTGTGCAGACTATAAGGGCTAGGCTTATGTCCTCACAACCACTGTACACTCACGCTCTCCATGCCTTTCTCCACCTACCCCCTTGATGTGTGTGCCCTTGACCCATACTCTCACAGAAATGCTTTGTCTATGTAAATCTACGCTAGAAATATTGTATAACTATACCATTATGATAATATTGTCTCACCCTCGACTCATGTTACAAGTCTTCCTCCTACGATACACACAGTCCTTGGTCTTAACACACCCTCTGACACGCTTGTCTTCACCCCTCACCTACATGCTTCCCATGTAAAGCAACATAATAAGGTTTAACTTCTTGGCGGAAATCAGATTAATACTTTCACACAAACAAGAAAGAAAAAATAGGCTAAAAACACCATGTCGGGTGTCATTTCTCCCAACAGACACACACAGAGTTTATACAGAAATGGTTTATCGTCACAGAGGGATAATAACTTTACAGTTTTCCACAACCACGTAATTACATAATTAGAATGGTTACACGCGTGCCAAGCTGAGGAACTGATGATCATCCACTTCGCCTCATTATATTTTCATAGTGTTCATCCCAGCAGTCTATTACGTTGAGTCTAATATAACAATAATGTCCCATAGGTGTATTCGTTAATTCAGAAAGGTGACGCATAGTGGTCACTTTTATCTTTTTTACGTTGGAGGTTCCAGTCACGAAATATAAGAAAGGATTATAAAGGGGTGGGGGGGGGGGGGGGGGAAGAGGTAAAGGAAAGTATTTACGAATTTGGGAAGTGAAAAAATCTGTCCTTTAAAATGTGCCAGGTCATAGTTATTGGGAAAGACGAGAGAGAGAGAGAGAGAGAGAGAGAGAGAGAGAGAGAGAGAGAGAGTAGAGTTTTCCAAATCTTCGACGTGTCGGGAAAGAAGCAGGTATCAAAACGGCCCACCCTTGAGTTGCCGATTGCCACACAGTCATCATGTGACGCAGCAGCTTGCCTAGTATTGCCTGGTCTAACAAGTGGTGGAGCCACTCTAAACTGCGATGATATTCAATAAGATGATAATATGTGATACAACGCAAGGGAGGGGATATACCTTCTGAAGTGAATAATTGGCTGTTTGAATACGGCGGAACTACCTTTGAGTCTGACGCTTGACCTTACCCCTCAACCTCAAAGACCAAACCATCATATCCGACGCGTCGTACTGTCGTATTCATAGGGGTCAAAGCGTTGGAGGTTTAAAAGTCGCATCGTCGTGTTGAAGGGTCGTACCGTCAGTGCTCAATAGTCGTACCGTCCGTGCTCAAGGGTCGTAGCGACAGTGCTCAAAGGTCGTACCGTCAGTGCTCAAGGGTCGTAACGTCGGTGCTCAGGGGTCGTACCATCGGTGCTCAAGGGTCGTACCATCGGTGCTCAAGGGTCGTACCGTCCGTGCTCAAGGGTCGTACCGTCGCGCTAACGCGTCGTGCCCACGACCCTCATACCCTGGCGACCCCACTGTATAGCGCTAACCCATCATCAAAACGACCCAAAACAAACTACATTAAACACTGCCGTCGACGCACGCAGGTACGAACGTACGCGACAATACGATCCCCAAGGTGCTTGCGAATATTGTTCTTGCATTTAGCTGTTTTGTGTATGAGTGCAGGCTTAAGGTACAGCACCTTTCGCCTTACGGCTCGCCTAAACACACACACACACACATTCTCCCTCTGACCTTATCAAAGCAAGTCATGTTCCTCGTTGCAGGTCATTGGGTATCTGTGAGCCCCAACAGTTAACAAACTGATCAGCTAAGCTGGCCGGTACACCTCGCCTCTCATGCTATTATCATGGCGTTCTCATCAACACTCTTGTTTACTTTTGTCGAATAAAAATATAACCATAATTTTCCGTTACTCTAGATAGGTGGGGCATCTAGGTCTAATGTACTCTAGAAGAATATTTATGGGTATATATGAGGTACAGGACTTGGGGTGAGGGAGTGTGTGTGTGTGTGTGTTTGTGTGTGTGTGTGTTTGTGTGTGTGTGTCACTATTTATTTATGTGGACATCTGTTTACGAACGTAAGACATGGTGGGGGAGAACGCGAAACGTTATGGTCGGTTATGAATGAAGTTTAAATATGCAAAGGTGATGGAAAGTGGGGAAGGAGGGGTGAAGGAGAGGGAGAATTTAAAAATGATGATAATTAAAGTGACAGATGGAGAGATAGAGGGGAAGTTGTAGAAAGAATAGAATCATTTGATGCGTATGACGTTTAGTTATACGCCCGCCCACGGGGTACACCGGGTTATACGCCCGCCCACGGGGTACGAGATGTAGCGTCATTACCCGCGAAACTCGACTTCCCAGGTCAATATTGGATCAGCGGTGCTAAAACTTCCTTTTTATTTTTCTGTCGGTGTACCACTTGGTGCCCCTCTCAGTGGTAACCAGTGTCATTGCTGTTTCCCTTTCTATTCCTCTACGAAATCAAATGTGTCATCAGAGATTAAAAAAAAAAAAAATTCCACAAACTCAATTGAAAATCCGTATCATTTAGAAGATATATAACATACGGTACGTCATTCTGCACACCGCTTGTTTTCCCCTCACAACTATTACCTCACGTATCCCCGTGAGAGGCTTCTTGTACACAGATGTAACAGACGAAATAAATCCCAGGTGAACACTAACGACGAGTGACCTTAGCCGACTTTAAGGCCTGTCTACACGAGCGGGCCTGATCGGCGGGTTTGCCCGTTAACGGGCAAATTCTGGCGGGCCTGCCCGTGAATGTTGTCCACACGACCGAAGTGATGAACAGCCGGGCCTGCCCGACGATGTTGCCAGTAGCGGGTGGAGTGCGGTACGAGAACCATGGTGCCTAGCATTGTCAAGAAAAAGATTTTGTGCTCTATGATAATAGCTTTGTGTCTCAAGAAGAAAAGGATATGGTGTAAAGATTGGTTAAAGAAAAGAAGTATGTTTGGAAGCACTGCAACAATACTTCATGAACTACAAAGTAGTGAGGAACACGACTTCAGAAATTACCTGAGGATGAGTGTAAGCACTTTTTACATCTTGTAATCAAAGGTGGAGCCTTACATAGTGAAGAAAGACACAGTTATGAGAAACAGCATTACAGCAGAAGCTCGTCTGGAAGCAACTCTGCGATTTTTAGCAAGTGGGTCTACTTATTCGGAGTTGCAGTACAGTACACGCATATCAAAGCAAAGCTTGTCTCGCATAATGCTCTCTCATCTCCGCACCAATAGCCTTCACTGCTGTTATGAGTTTGTCTCTGTTCTTATAGCATTTCAGCTTCCCATTCCATAAACATGGATTCTTACGATAAAGGTCAATCAAAGTACTAGTAAGTGCTCTAGACCAAAAAATTGTTGGTGGCTCACTAGAGTTATCTGGGCTGCCATCGTTAAATGTTCACTGTGCTACTATGCCGTGGGATGTGGGATGAAGGCCCGCTGTGGGTTCACGATATTATCTTGCGTCTGGCAGGGTAGAAACTCCAACTACCGGGCACCAGCTCGGTGATTTCGCTCGGCGGGCTTTCGGGCAATTTGATCGTTTGCCCGTCAAATATGCCCGTTAACGGGCAAGCCCGCCGATCAGGCCCGCTCGTGTAGACAGGCCTTTAGTTATCCCGCTCCCCAACGGGGAACCGATGAACCAGCGTCCATGAACCTGGCGGACACGCCCGCACAATTAACTGTCGACGTGGTGGACCCGACAACCTTATATATATATATATATATATATATATATATATATATATATATATATATATATATATATATATATACTGCAGTCAGAGGGAGCCTGGCTCTCGTGGGGGCTGGGTGTGATAACACGCCCAACCTCCTTAGGCCCAATGCTTAGTACCCTCACCACTGGCAGGCTGCCCTAGAGCATAGGGCCCGCACCACCTGAGTTGCAGGTTAGTTTAATCTCAAACAACAACTAAAGGCGGTCAAAGATATCTCACTGACTCTTGGAAGATACTTATGCACGCCTGTGTTGGAAAAGTTCGCTGATGATTTAAGGCCCGATCTGTCTCTACAATGGAGGCTGTGGGGCGTTGCTAAGTATCAGCTCTTAGGTGATTCTGACACCTTCTTCTGTCTAACAAAGGCCCCCATGAGCTATTATCAACGCCGTCATCTACCACATTTCTCCAGCGATCTTTTGAGACTCCGACTTATGGCAGCACGAACCCGGCAGCCACCTCATCCTCTCCGAACTACAGAACCTCAGCTATAGGACCTTGGTATGTCCTCTTACCATCTGCTGCAGAAACTCGGGCCCCTTGGCACACCACCTCTCCTGTAGCTGCACCACGAGATCCAGGCAACGACTGCCTCCCCTACGGGAATCCTGCCATGCATGATCTCAACTCACCTCATCACCTTAACCAAACTCCTACATCCCTTGTATCAACTACTCACATCTGAATAAATCCACTAAATCATTATAGTTACACCCCCTCTACATAACCCGTCCCTTAGTCCTCAAATTTAAAGGAAGCATAAAAACACTTCAGAACATCCGATAAAGAACATTAGTCTGGCGACTTGTGGCATCTTAGCAGCCATTCCTGGGTCAGAGGTCAGGCATCGTTGCCATCATGTCTCTACAGTCGTCTGCATCGCTCAATGGCGGCAAAACTCTTTTGTATTTATTAAGTGAGAAGTGGAAACCTGAGTCAGTTACAACGATGGGTTGACCCACGTGATGCCGCTGCAGATTGTACTGTAGTCAGCAATTAACCGTAAGGAAACCTTGTGTTATTAAGAAGTACTTCAGTTGAACTCGTGTATATACACAGTGGTGTGTGAGTGAGCCCCTCGGAAGTGTCCACATCGACTATACCACACAGATATACTTCAACAAGAACTTAGCCCAAGACATAGAAAAAGAAAAAATAAATCGGATGACTTGCGGAAACAATTGAGCGCAGAATGAAGCTGATGGAAACCCGATATGATAAAAGAGGAAGACAAGTGAAGAAGAGGGAGGATTGCGCGGGAGAGAGAGAGAGTGGATGGCGGGAAAATACTGGGATGGCGGGAGAGCGAGGATGGCGGGAAAAATACCGAGGTGGTGGCGACGCGGCGATGATAAGGTCAACATTCCTGGCGGTGCACAAGCATCGATCTCTGGGCGTCCTGTGAGATGCTCCCAGCCCGCCCCCCCTCCTCACATGCCGGCATCGGATATATATACAACCGGGCTACCATGATCGTAAACTGGAAGGGTGTTGCATGGAACACTTGTGACGCCTGCTGTGAACCATGGAACACTTGTGACGCCTGCTGTGAACCATGGAACACTTGTGACGCCTGCTATGAACCATGGAACACTTGTGACGCCTGCTGTGAACCATGGAACACTTGTGACGTCTGTTGTGAACCATGGAACACTTGTGACGCTTGCTGTGAACCACGGAACACTTGTGACGTCTGCTGTGAACCATGGAACGCTTGTGACGCCTGCTGTGAACCATGGAACACTTGTGACGCCTGCTGTGAACCATGGAACACTTGTGACGCCTGCTGTGAACCATGGAACACTTGCGACGCCTGCTGTGAAACATGGAACACTTGTGACGCCTGCTGTGAACCATGGAACACTTGTGACGCTTGCTGTGAACCATGGAACACTTGTGACGCCTGCTGCGAACCATGGAACACTTGTGACGCCTGCTGTGAACCATGGAACACTTGTGACGCCTGCTGTGAGCCATGGAACACTTGTGACGCCTGCTGTGAACCATGGAACACTTGTGACGCCTGCTGTGAACCATGGAACACTTGTGACGCCTGCTGTGAACCATGGAACACTTGTGACGTCTGTTGTGAACCATGGAACACTTGTGACGCCTGCTGTGAACCATGGAACACTTGTGACGCTGCTGTGAACCATGGAACACTTGTGACGTCTGTTGTGAACCATGGAACACTTGTGACGCCTGCTGTGAACCATGGAACACTTGTGACGCCTGCTGTGAACCATGGAACACTTGTGACGCCTGCTGTGAACCATGGAACACTTGTGACGCCTGCTGTGAACCATGGAACACTTGTGACGCCTGCTGTGAACCATGGAACACTTGTGACGCCTGCTGTGAACCATGGAACACTTGTGACGCCTGCTGTGAACCATGGAACACTTGTGACGCCTGCTGTGAACCATGGAACACTTGTGACGCCTGCTGTGAACCATGGAACACTTGTGACGCCTGCTGTGAACCATGGAACACTTGTGACGCCTGCTGTGAACCATGGAACACTTGTGACGCCTGCTGTGAACCATGGAACACTTGTGACGCCTGCTGTGAACCATGGAACACTTGTGACGCCTGCTGTGAACCATGGAACACTTGTGACGCCTGCTGTGAACCATGAACACTTGTGACGCCTGCTGTGAACCATGGAACACTTGTGACGCCTCTTGTGAACCATGGAACACTTGTGACGCCTACAGTGAACCAGGAACACTGTGACGCCTGCTGTGAACCATGGGAACACTTGTGACACCTGCTGTGAACCATGGAACACTTGTGACGCCTGCTGTGAACCATGGAACACTTGTGACAGCCTGCTGTGAACCATGGAACACTTGTGGACCCTGCTGTGAACCATGGGAACACTTTGACACCTGCTGTGAACCATGAACACTTGTGACGCCTGCTGTGAACCATGGAACACTTGTGACGCCTGCTGTGAACCACGGAACACTTGTGACGCCTGCTGTGAACCATGGAACACTTGTGACACCTGCTGTGAACCATGGAACACTTGTGACGCCTGCTATGAACCAGAGTTACTGGTCGTGAAATAAGCAAGGAAAATATCGAAAAGTATTTGTGTTCAGTTCCTCGGCCGTGACTGGTTAAAGAGGCCTGTGCATGAAGCGTGCACTGAAGATGCATTTGATGAATGGGTAAAAAATGCGTTTGTTCGAAGGTGTAATGAACTTTGGCATAGACTGGTTTAACAGTGTGGAGATAACGTTTGGCGGTTTCCCTTCGTGGTGGGTATGAGTGAAGATGGAGAGAGGCATACAACATTTCTTAACGAATATTCACGTTTCTAACCATAATATCTCATTATATATGAAATTCTATGAAAATTAGTCTCGGTAAAGTCTTTACAATTATGTATATTTTCATACATTCGCCATTTCCCGCGTTAGCGTGGTAGCGTCAAGAACAGAGGAGTGAGCCTATGAGGGGAAAATCCTCACTTGGCCCCCTTCTTTGTTCCTTCTTTTGGAAAAGTAAAAACTGGAGGGGAGGATTTCCAGCCCCACCCTCCCTCCCCTTTTAGTCACCTTTTACGACACGCAGGGAATACGCGGGAAGTAGCCTCTTTCCCCTATTATATATATATATATATATATATATATATATATATATATATATATATATATATATATATATATATTGGAAAGGATCACAATTTTGCGCGTGATCAAGATATTCCTATGAGTCCACGGGGAAAATGAAACACGAAAAGTTCCCATGTGCACTTTCGTGTAATAATCACATCATCAGGGGAGACACAAGAGAGAAATATAACAGTCAGTTGATATACATTGAAGAGATGAAGCTAGGACGCCATTTGGTAAACATGTGATTGTCCAAAACATGGACCCATTTTTAGTGATTGTCCAAAACATGGACCTATTTTTAGTTACGTTGTCAACTACGGAGGCGTCTTACGGCCTGACAATGTAAACAAGCCTAGTCCACTTTGTAACATGGCTGCCTCATCGTTATCAAATTTAACATTTCCCCACAAGTGAAGGGAGACATTTAGTGACTCTCAGATGACAATGTCAAGGTGTTTGGCCGACATTCGCGAGACTGCCTGCCTAAAAATCATTCTCACGCAAAATGATGACCCGTATTTCAAAATGTCATTTGTGAGAATGACTTGTGCCACGAACAGACGAGCCCTGAAGATGTCCACTTTGTATGTGTGGATGTCGAATGTTCTGTTACCCAAGCGATACATTACATAAAGACTATTACAGGCAGTGACATCCACTGATTCTCATCACAACTGGGAGAAGTGAGTGAGTAGTTATGTCGGTTAAAAGTCCGTGCTTGACCCAAGACTTGGTCTGTTGGTGTATTCCATTCTGACCGACACTCCTGTTAACAGACGCCATCAGAGTTGAGTGATTCCTACGACTGTTAACAGAAACGGTGGTTAATGACACATACTATATGATATCATGACTGAGAGGTTACAGGTGATGGTTAATACCTCAGCCAGCTAACCTAACGTAGAAGAATATTTACAGACTTCGGTCATGGTTTCGAACCTTTGGTGCAACGAGCATTCAAGAATAACACGATGTTCACGTATCAGTAATTGTCAAATCTAAATTCTTCCATAGCGTTGGATCTGCCCCGCCCATATCATTTGCATGATCTTTCGCTTCTAATCATTCACATCAACACGGTCTCCGAATCAACGTCAATAAAAAGCGAAGGGCGTCTCTGGATTTACATAACGTTGACTGGAGGACCATCACACCAGCTATTACAGGGACTATTCATTATGCCTTAACCTTTTCGATGTGTCATCCTTTATATAAGCCTACGGCCTATAAGCAGCTGTTGAAAACAATATTCTCTGTAGCCTAATGAACGACAGAACGTGTTGGCCTAAGCAGCCGTTGTGAACATATTCTCTGTAGCCTGATTACGACAGAAGGTGTGGGTATTGTGTTTCCTACGTCTACGACATCCAACTCCACAGACAGTAAACCTGATCACCTTGTATGGAAAAAAAAGGGGGGTAGGCAGGCGTGTCTTCATCGGTCCTTCCTCAAAATCACTGACCGTCTGAAGAGAACGGGTGGTCAAACCACGGTGGTTCACGAGGGGCTCGTTCAATGGTTTACGTTTTACTCACCAGTAGAGCGACCAGGAGCCCGTGATGAGCGAGTGAGTGAGGGACACGGCCGTATTCTTCCATTTCCAGGCTTGGGCTGGAGTGTTCCGCGCGCTATGGGGGATCACGGGGCGCAACAGTTGATTCCATAATGTAAAGAACAGAAATCCACCGAATACCCAACTCAGACCTGATACAGTTCCTTCCGTCAACATGGTATAGTCACTTCGCCTTTAATCTCCCAGCGAGACAGCTTGACTAACAAAGTTTCTGTGCCATTAACTGATGGCGACGGAGAACACGCGCGAAGCAACCTTCCTCCTTGGCGTCACGAGCCCAACTAACGGTCTAGATGGTGTCGTGGGTCCACCGTGTTGCCAGATAACGTTGCCTCCCATCTCCCGGATGACACAAACGTTAGGACTGTGATAAACAGAAGCAGACTCCATTCATCGTCTTCATTCACAGACACACGGTATTCACATACGTTTGGAGAGTACTTAGACATTATGCTGGATGTTTCTAAGTGTGATGAAGGTACCTACCTAGCAAATTCAACGTGTCCTCTGCTATACAAAATTCTCTTGCTATTTTTGATGAGCGGTTAAGAGGTGTTTGATATGTTTCTCTTCAGATAAGACTCCAGATATGAGTGACACCAAGTTGTATAAGGTGAGAGTAAAAAGATTCATGCTGATACTTGAACAAATTTCCTCCAACAAATATATAAACACTGAATGATATATACATCGTGACCTTTTCAGTCAGTGTAACTAGTTTTTATCATGAGGTAATCACCATAAACCTACACACATACTGTCAGAGCACAAAGAAATATGCAAGGGACAGACAGACAGTCACCATGGCGGACCACAATGATAGGAGACTGACCAGATAAAGTCTACGCTTGTGGCACATTATATATGGCATCTCCCGGTCCCCGGCTTAACCTGATCATTCGAGCTTACGAAAGTCCTTACCATCTGGTTATGTAAAGCTGGTTGTACTGGTATTCGTGGTCATCTCTTGGTGGCCTTCCCCCAAGGAGTCTTGCAAGGTAGACAATGGCAAAATCCGTGACCTCTAACAATGGCTGGATTCATGACCCCTGATGTACAATGGCTGGCAGGATCCGTGACCGTGAATGCCGAACGCTGAAACTTTAACATTTACTCGAGAACTTATATATATTTGTTCTTATCCGTGCATTATACCTTGCAACAGTTAGTGTCTGGGACATCTCTACATTCGTCATTTCTCGAATCCCCTTTGCTTTTTAACATCTTACGTCAAGCCATTCATTCTTCGTTCTTCCTTAACCTTCCTTCTGTATTTGAGGCTAGAGGTGCCCACGCCTCTACTTCAACATATATTTCACAAAACCTCTCACCCCAAAGCCAAGCTGGTTCCTACTCGTTGAACTCCATATTCTAAGTTACCACAGGAATGGAGTTGAGGCGTATGTAAGTTTCCATGTTCGTATGTCCTCCTTAGGTCTTGCCTCACCTCTGCTGTTTGGAGTTCCTGCTGTACCCCATAATCAGACATAAGCAATACTAGATGACTTTTTCTACCTGGGGTATCATATGTATATCATATTCTCAATGGCCATGCTAGTATATGTGAAGATAACATTTATCTCTGGTGATGTTCAATGAAATATTACCTGGAATTGAAAGCGAAAAGTTTATCTAATGTTTTATATAACATAAATAACAAATGAAATATTAGAGATTATAAAAGTCGTTATATTAAACTTAAGTTATCAATATTTTGAAATAGTCATTTCTAACAACACTTTTTTTAATTATAGATGAAATATTTTTATGTGATCATTGCCATTATATTCAAGAATATCTAGAAATGATGTTAATGAGGCTTTCTTTACGACCCCAAGGGCAATAAGCATATTTCTGTTTCGTATGATAAATGGTAGATTTCAAATCGACCTGCATCTGTTATAATACGAAAAACTGTTTTAGGATCTTGATAGCAGAATAAACAGCGCTGAGTTACGAAACCCTTGGTGTTGAGCAGCGGAAGCAACGAATTAAAAAAGAAAGAAAAAATTCTTTTGTTCGAGAATTTGATAAGTATTTAGTTATAGAAAAAGTAATAGTAGATGTCTTCAAGAAATGAGACGTAATTCAAAAGATTCTGAAGTAAGATTAGATTAATGTATTATTTTAAGAAGAGATAAAATGCATCTCAACTTTGCTTTGGAAATTGTAAGTCATCATTTTACACGGGCAGGAAAATGGATATATTCATATATTGATATGACTAATGTCGTCTCATTTTTTTTTTTTTTTTGTCTTTGACGTTTGTTTGTTGTTCATCCTTATACAAACAAATGTTTTATAAAGCAGGAACATGAAGGTCAGGGATTTGTTTTGATTCGACTTGATCATCTGTAGATTATTGGAACACCAGCTGGAGGCGGGCTGGGATGGTGCTCCGGCCTGGGGTGGTGGTCCACCACAAGGTAAGAATAGACTTGTTTTTTTCCTTGTTTTCTTCTTTTCAGTGGATCTGACTTAACAAAGAAAATGTCAATTAGCTTTCCCGTGGTTATTACCACTGTGTATAACACTAGAAAGGAAGTTATATTCTGGAAAACCAAGTAGGGAAATTTATATGGCCGGTGCATGACGTGGGCTGGTGAAACCAAACGAGTTTGTCTTTAGATTAAGACATATTATTCCGCTCTTCAGCGAATTTAATGTATCATAAGTTATCAAGTCACGTATGATCAGTGGCTTATCACTAAATTAACTGACGTTGATGTAGTTACGATGAAAAAATATCTTATCTCGATTTTAGGATCCTAGTCGATTTTTAGTGAATTCAAATCTGGAACTGTGGACGATATTAGGTTATCTCATAAATAACAAATTCATAATTTTTAGTGAATTCAAATCTGGAAATATGGACGATATTAGGTTATCATAAACAACAAATTCATAATTTTTTCGTAAGTTATGTAAAAATGAACGATTTCTTGGTATTCCTTGTGTTGTCCATTGCTCGTATTAGGTTGTTTTGGGCGAGGTTATTGGTCCATAGATGTTTAAGTTTAGGCTGAGCTAGCTAGGTTAGGTTTGGTTAGTTAGTTTGTTAGTTAGTTAGCTTTGTTAGAATACGGAGGAACATCCTACACTCGCGTTATTCGTTCTTTTCAAACAAGCTGTGTCGTGAAAAACGCGAGGAGCAAAATCCTATCGCAAAGTTAAAATAGCTATTCATATGGCCAGTTAATCTGTAGGTTAATCCGTATGATTAAGTTTAAGTTTAGGTTAAGCTAGGTAGGTTAGGTTTGGTTAGTTAGCTTTGTTAGAATGCGGAGGAACATCCTACCCCCACGTTATTCGTTCTTTTCAAACAAGCTGTGTCGTGAAAAACGCGAGAAGCAAAATCCTTTTGTAAAGTTAAAACAGCTATTCATATGGCCAGTTAATACAGCTGTAGGTTAATCCTAAGTCGTCAAGAATAGGCTTCACCGTCCTCAAGAATAGGCTTCACCGTCCTCAAGAATAGGCTTCACCGTCCTCAAGAATAGGCTTCACCGTCGTCAAGAATAGGCTTTACCGTCGTCAAGAATAGGCTTCACCGTCGTCAAGAATAGGCTTTACCGTCGTCAAGAATAGGCTTCACCGCCGTCAAGAATAGGCTTCACCGTCCTCAAGAATAGGCTTCACCGTCGTCAAGAATAGGCTTTACCGTCGTCAAGAATAGGCTTTACCGTCACCAAGAATAGGCTTCACCGTCCTCAAGAATAGGCTTCACCGTCCTCAAGAATAGGCTTCACCGTCGTCAAGAATAGGCTTCACCGTCAAGAATAGGCTTCACCGTCGTCAAGAATAGGCTTCACCGTCGTCGAGAATAGGCTTTACCGTCGTCAAGAATAGGCTTCACCGCCGTCAAGAATAGGCTTCACCGTCGTCAAGAATAGGCTTCACCGTCGTCAAGAATAGGCTTCACCGTCGTCAAGAATAGGTTTTACCGTCGTCAAGAATAGGCTTCACCGTCGTCAAGACTAGGCTTCACCGTCGTCAGAAATAGGCTTCACCGTCGTCAAGAATAGGCTTCACCGTCGTCAAGACTAGGCTTCATCGTCAAGAATAGGTTTCACCGTCGTCAAGACTAGGCTTCACCGTCGTCAGAAATAGGCTTTACCGTCGTCAAGAATAGGCTTCACCGTCGTCAAGACTAGGCTTCATCGTCAAGAATAGGCTTCACCGTCGTCAAGACTAGGCTTCACCGTCGTCAGAAATAGGCTTCACCGTCGTCAAGAATAGGCTTCACCGTCGTCAAGACTAGGCTTCATCAAGAATAGGCTTCACCGTCGTCAGGAATAGGCTTCACCGTCGTCAAGAATAGGCTTCACCGTCGTCGAGAATAGGCTTTACCGTCGTCAAGAATAGGCTTCACCGTCGTCGAGAATAGGCTTCACCGTCGTCAGGAATAGGCTTCACCGTCGTCAAGAATAGGCTTCACCGTCGTCGAGAATAGGCTTTACCGTCGTCAAGAGTAGGCTTTACCGTCGTCAAGAATAGGCTTCACCGTCAAGAATAGGCTTCACCGTCGTCAAGAATAGGCTTCACCGTCGTCAAAAATAGGCTTCACCGTCGTCTTTGGGAAAAGAAAAAAGAAAGAAAACGGGAATATTGGTCCATTTTAGATACGTCTATAAATGTCGAGCGTACAGGAAACCTCTGAATATCGCCCCGTACTAGAAACGCATCTTTATTTCTGCAAACCGAAGTGAACCCTCTTTAACTTTCCTACCTTAAGCCACTATGATAGCACTATTAACTACTACGAATTAGATTAGATTTTAAGTGAATCTCATTTTGTTGTTATTATGATACACTTTTATAGATTTTCACAATCTGAAATACTGAGGATAGTATAAAAATTATGGACAGAGAATAGCGTAAGCCCAAAAGATAGATGGGTTGTATGCGTGATTAGAACCGAGTCAACAAATTATGAAAAGATGGTCACGTTTGTGTTTATGTGGGGACAGGTTAAGTATATAAGCATTAAATGGAACAGTTTGTTCACGCGAATAATCATCCAAGGATACAAATGCCATACTGAAGTCTAGGTGTGAATGTGGGGGAAAAAATGCTTTCATGGGAATGATTTTGAAATATGATTTCACCTCGGAAACTGTACTCTCTGAGTAAAGGTGGTAAAGTCATTTCCTTAAAATTTCCATTCGCTGCACCACATCATTTGTATATATATATATATATATATATATATATATATATATATATATATATATATATATATATATATATATATATACCCGTGTTTTATGAGAACCGAAGTTTTCTTTAAATATCATACAAATGTTTTGCATTTATGTCTTCTGAAATTATTCTGGATTTTTTTTTTCTTTTTAGGTTATTTTGTATTGTAGGATCTTCTGGGCATGTCTATATGGTCTGGACTCGAAATCTCTTACCGCTGAAGAATGATCATTAAGTCACTTGTCAATAAAATTGTTAATGGGATAGACCTACCCTAAAATCGTAAAGATAAAAATGATAAGATGATGAACTTTATCAGAACTGGATGTGTCTTGTCCATGCATTAGTGGTATAAGCTAATAACGCAGCATTTCATTCCAAACCACTCATATTGTAATGGGCTAACCATTACCTCATATATATATATATATATATATATATATATATATATATATATATATATATATATATACAACTTTACAACACTTCTCTGCCTCACAGAATACTTCCCTAGAGATTGAAATATACCTCGAGCATCAAGCAAGCCTTAAACGTTCCAGGTAACGTGTGACGAGCGTAGTATATCCCATAAGAGGAAATTCTAAACTTAGTGTTCTTTAAAATTTCTGATTTCGGTTTTAGAATCTTTTAAACTTGTTTATTTATCGATTGATCAGTTTAATATTATGTCTGTATAAGAAAGTAGTTACGTCATATTGCTAAAGGACATGTTTGACATAGCCTTATGATTAATAACGTTGGTTTTATGTGTGTGGAAGGAAAATGCATGCCGGTTCGTAACTAAAACAACCGGCACCGGGTCCGAACCAGTGGCATCGTACTTAAAAAACCGGCACCATCCATCCCCCCTGAGCAACCGAGAGTCCTTAGTGCAACTGGCGTCATACCTAAAACAACCGGGACTGTATCGTACACTCTCCGCTCGGCCTTAGATGAACTAGGCTTTCAAATTACTTGCTCATCTCCGAGTATGATATGAAACTGACGCTTCACTGATGTTTTTACGCAGACACAGGCAGGCATTGTAAGCTGAGTCCATAAAAATCTTTTTGTTATTTTGGAGGTGAGGATTTGTTTATGTAAGTCATTAAAAAAAATGAGCAATGGTGTTTTCAAAGGAAGGAAGTATTTCCATTTTATGATTGTCTCATTTATCATATTTTTCATTTTGAGTCGTACTAAGTCAGTGGGTTCGTAGCAGCGTGTATCTTAGCAATATCATGACAGGAGCATTGTACTGACGAACCATAGATATGTGTTGATAATCATTATATTAATAGCTTCGCCATTTCTCCCCGGTATGTGGAAAAAAATGTAAGCTTTTTGCCTTTGAGTTAACGCTAGGCTTAGGTCAGTCACTGTTACCTTTGGTTGGTTGAATTTGTTTTACGTAGTTTGACGAAGGTACGCACTTACCTACCTTCAGCTGACCCAGCCAGTCTGCTTCCTAATTTCCACAGTGGATCAATGGATTGATATCAAGATTATTGCAGTGGACCATTTAACCATCTCTTCACTTCTATATATGATATCTCATTGTACATTATACAACAGGTCTTCGGATTCAACAACAATTTGTTTGCAGCGTCTGTATATGATTTCAAAGTTTGCAGCGTCTGTTTATAATTTCAAAGTTTGCAGCGTCTGTTTATAATTTCAAAGCTTGCAGCGTCTGTATATAATTTCAAAGCTTGCAGCGTCTGTATATAATTTTAAAGTTTGCAGCGTCTGTATATAATTTTAAAGTTTGCAGCGTCTGTTTATAATTTCAAAGTTTGCAGCGTCTGTTTATAATTTCAAAGCTTGCAGCGTCTGTATATAATTTCAAAGTTTGCAGCGTCTGTATATAATTTCAAAGTTTGCAGCGTCTGTATATAATTTCAAAGCTTGCAGCGTCTGTATGTAATTTCAAAGCTTGCAGCGTCTGTATATAATTTTAAAGTTTGCAGCGTCTGTATATAATTTTAAAGTTTGCAGCGTCTGTTTATAATTTCAAAGTTTGCAGCGTCTGTTTATAATTTCAAAGCTTGCAGCGTCTGTATATAATTTCAAAGTTTGCAGCGTCTGTATATAATTTCAAAGTTTGCAGCGTCTGTATATAATTTCAAAGTTTACAGCATCTGTATATAATTTCAAAGTTTGCAGCGTCTGTATATAATTTCAAAGTTTGCAGCGTCTGTATATAATTTCAAAGTTTGCAGCGTCTGTATATAATTTCAAAGTTTACCATTGTTTCATATGATTATAATGAACAGTATACTTTTTCCTTAGAGAATTAAGAAAGATTTGTGTGTGTGTGTGTGTGTGTGTGTGTGTGTGTGTTTCTTCAAGTAATAATACTGTCGAACACTATTTTTACATCATTGAATAAATTTTTTGTCCTTAGAGAGATTGTCCTCTAGGTTGCTAGACTCTTTGTCGCTGCTGAGCAAAAAGCGCTCGATGTGAGCTACTCAAGGAGTCTGCTATGGCATTCTAACCTACGCCATGACTGAAGGGACACTGAAGGAATCTTAGCCGGTGTTCTCGGTTGTTGGAATGGTATAACTTAAAGTGAGGGGCGCTGAAACACCTTAACAACAACAATGCTTTACCGGTTATGGTCCATAAAGTGAGATAGCGCAGGGGACAGTGAGCTACCGGAGGTGCAGGTGAAGTAAAGGGAGGTCGAGTGATACGAGACAGGCTCGGCAGTGGGGGTCCCCGTGACGCTGGTGGTGTGGATGCCAGTTGAAGCAGGAGCACATGGGAGATGTGTGTGTGTGTGTGTGTGTGTGTGGCTGTGTCGAGTCACCGTGGAACTCCTTGTAGGAGGTGGGTGTGGCCCTGGAGTGTGTAGCGGAAGAGGGAAATGGGATAGAAAATATCGATTACGATGAATGACACACACACACACACACACACACACGCACACACGCACGCACGCACGCACGCACACGCACACACACGCACGCACGCACGCACACACACACACACAAGTAACCACCCAAGCATCACGAATACAACTCATTCTTTTGTTTTATCAATATTAACACGAAACAGTTTTTTATCTTTCGCGTCCAGTTTCAGAGCCTCACGAATAATACCCCGCCTATTTCTCGTTCCAGTTAGTTCAGAGGCCATGAAGTCTTCAGACGAGTCGGACGAAGAATTCGTATTGCCGTTCGCAAACCCGCGCACGAAAGGCCCCCAGCTCCCCACCATAAAAGACATCATATGCACACCGAAAGATTATACCTTCTCAGCGTTGAGCTTCTTCGTGGAGGAAGTAGGCCAACGGGTCATGGCTGACGTACTGAAGGTACTGTACTCGCAGGAGTACATCCTGTCCGACGGCGGGAGCATGACCGTCTACAGGTTCTGCCTGGCGCGAGCCAAGATGACAAGGCACGAGATCCAGGCGAAGTTCGGGGAGACTGGCGACATGTTGCACCGCGACGTCCGCCAGCAGGAGAAGGTGGATGTGAACTTCGGGTACCAAGTTGTGGCGGAGTTGTGTGGCAGCGCTTTTGATTGTCTCAGCGAAGGCTGCAGGGACCGTATTAGGTCCCTCAAGGATTACAAGTTGAAAATGGTGAGGAAATGCTGTCGGACCAGCCGAAGGTACGTGCGTGAGGTGAAACGGCTTTATCGAACCGTTTTGAAGATCTATAAGCAGCTGGGCCGAGAGTTCGACAAGGATTTTGCAAGTAGTCTCGAACAGATTAGAAGTATTACAGGTCAGGTGTTGGAGGAGAAGAAGAAGATCCCGCTCGAGAAACGCGAGTCTCCGTTCGAAAGACCCTCGTTCCTGCACGAGGAAACCACGTACCCTCCCGAGGAAACCACGTACTCGCCCGAGGAACCCATCTACTCGCCCGAGGAAACCACGTACTCGCCCGAGGAACCCATCTACTCGCCCGAGGAACCCATGTACTCGCCCGAGGAACCCATCTACTCGCCCGAGGAACCCCTCTCCTCGCCCGAGGAACCCATGTACTCGCCTGAGGAACCCATGTACCCGCCCGAGGAACCCACGCATGTGGGCGCGCAGAACAAATGCAGTTCCAGAGACGAGAAGACAATCACCATGGTGTTCCAGGCTCGCCAGGAGCTGAAACTCCACTACCAGAAGCTAGAAGTTTCGAACCCTTTCACCTGGCTGGATGAAGCGTGGTACCACACGATCGTACATTACCAGTCTGTGAAATATTCCCCCAAGGCTATAGAACATGGCAGGGCGTACATAGACAGAGTGTTCACGCCGCTGAAGGTGGTAGACACCGGAGAGGTCATTGAGGCGAAGTATCTGCTGGAAACGAAGAAGGTAGTGGGTGAGGAGGAGGTGGAGGCGACGGCGCTCTTGGTAAGCGGTGAGGTAGGGAGTGGCAAGACTGCACTCTGCTACCATCTCGTGCAGGACTGGTACAACGCCACCAGGAAGATCGACGGCCTTCTCGACTTCGACCTGGTGCTCCTCCTCGAGCGCTGTAAGGTCGAGTCTCAGAGTCTGACAGAGTACCTGAAGAAACGCATCCTGAGGGCGACGTGGAGGAAGTACGCGAACGAAGACATCCTGCCGTTCTTGAAGGGCCTGGACCTGCTCTTCATCCTGGACGGCTATGACGAAGCCACGGAACGAACCTTCAGAGTCATGCAAGAAACGCTGGAGCACTTCAGCGAGAAGCGCATCCTCATCACCACCCAGTCCGAGT
The DNA here is from genome assembly GCF_036320965.1 of Panulirus ornatus. NCBI lineage: Eukaryota > Metazoa > Arthropoda > Malacostraca > Decapoda > Palinuridae > Panulirus > Panulirus ornatus. The sequence goes on along the minus strand of NC_092243.1, from coordinate 71,979,558 downwards.
ACGACGTCCACCCGGATCTGCTGGCTCTCCTGTGGGCCAACCATATTGACTTCCAGAGGTTCGAAGTGTTGGGACTGGATGGTGAGGCGCAAAAGGCAGTGGCCAAAGTAACGTACAAGCGTCTGTTCAACGACCCTGATGAATCTTCCAAGAGGACGTCTGACTTCCTGGAGTATTACGACGACGAGTGGAGTGGCTGGACTAGTCAATTCATCAGGTATCCCGTCACCTCGGCGCTGTACATAGCTCAGAGGGAGGAGTACGGCGAAGAGGTCCGCACCGCTACGGAGCTCCACGACGCCTTCTTCAGACTCTCCCTGAACAAGCTGGTTGAGCGAGGGGTGTGCGACCCAAGCTCCTCCGAGGCGGTGTTGAAGCCGCTGTTGCCGGACTTGCTCGGGGAGGTCGCCTGGGAGCTGCTGAAGCAGAGGAAGCGCACAGTGTACGACGAGGTGCTCGACCACTTCAAGGAAACGCTGATGTGTTTGAAAGTGGATCATTACGAAGTGCTGCTGGCCTTCCTGGATTGCACCTTCGACCGCATCAAGATACCCAACGGCATGAGTTTCTCCTTCTTCAACGTGCCACAACAGGCGTACTACGCCGCCAGGTACTTGGCGAACAGAATGCTGAACTATGAGCTGGCCGTCCATTATTTCCAGAGGGAAGGAGTCGACTGGAAAAAGCTGTACCAGGTGCTCGTATTTCTCGTCGGTCAGTTGGTCGCTCAGGATTCGAACAACGCCGTGCTGCAGCAGGCGCTGGGCCTCTTCTACGACGCGGGCTTCCCCGCCGACGACTACACCTTCTGGTGGAACCTCTACATCGAGGGTAGAGGCCACGACTGCGTCGGGTCCTTCATCGCCAAGACCGCGTTGCCCAAGTTGCATTGGGTACTGGACGCTGACAACATTGTTCCTGCCCTGAAACTACTCGGTTGCACCCCGGTCGAACTGAGGACCCTCAAGATCGATATCGCCAACACCGTCGATCCACGCACACTACCAGCCCTCCTCTCTGTCATGCAAGACCTCCCCTTCAGGTTACAAGACCGGTACAGCGCGGCGAAGACCATCGAAGTGGACCTGCACTTTCGGCAGCATTTCGAGGAAGGTGGCCTCTATCCCTCGGACGAATTCCTGCTGGCCCTTATCCCTTGGGCCACTGTGGTCAACTTCACGGGCGAGCTTGGCGAGCAGCGGCCGGGCAGGGACCTGATCGTCAACCCTTACCACCTGAGGACCTTCATCGCTCGGGTGTCAACCCCGGGAGCCGTGTTCAGCGTGCGTGACATAACGACGCAGCTCACGCGGCAGTGCTCGGTCGTCCGGCTAGCCGTAGGCTTCGCCAATGACTACAATCTCCAGTCGTTACCGAGCCTCGACCACCCCTACCTCGAGGTGCACATTCAAGATCTGTACCCAGCGAACAGCGAACAGGTCATCGCCATCATCATGGGTTTAGGAAGCAGGTAAGATGATGAACAGACCCGTTTGTCAACAGACCCGTTTGTCAACAGACCTGTTTGTCAACAGACCTGTTTGTCTGAGCGTGTCAGGGTCTCTTGTGGCATGTTGACCCTCCAACACCAAATACTCTCCCTCACTGAATATTTTTGTGGGCAGAAAAGATAAGATAAATTATGAGTAAATGTAAAAATTATGAGTAAATGTAAATTATGAGTAAATGTAAATTATGAGTAAATGAATAGAAATAAGAATGACTCAAAATTACAATCCGGAAAGATGTTGTATGTCTAGACTGCCTTAGATTATTACGAAATAAATTATTATTTTTTTCTATACATATTCGACATTTCCCGTGTTAGCGAGGGAGCGTTAAGAACAAAGGACTGGGCCTTTGCAAATCCTCGCCTGGCCCCCTTCTCTGTTCCTTCTTTTGGAAAAGTAAAAACTGGAGGCTCCAGTCACGGACAAAAGTCCAAATCAAGGCCGGGTCTTAATTGAAATACAGAGGTTAATGAAAAGGGTGAAAAAGAGGAAATGGAAAAATATTTACGAATTTTGGAGGAAATGAAGAACTTGTCTTTGGAAATGTCTCAGGTCATCGTTATTGGAAAAGACACGAGAAAGTGGAGAGTTCAAAACTTCGAAGTGTAGGGAAAGTTATCAAAGCGGCCCACTCTTGCGTTGCCAACAGCCACACACTCATCATGTGACGCATCAGTATGCCGAGCATTACGTGACCTAGCTAGTGGTGGGGGGCACACAAGCAGCCAACTCTCGGAAGCAAAAACCAAAGTAATACCTATAGAAGAGAGAGAGTGAACCAACATGGTGGCGTAGGGCAAGAATATCAAGTGAGGAAGTTAGCCTGGAACTGTTTATAAGGCGGACCGCTTTCGACTCAACTCTGTGAGGTAAGAATGCGGAACATAAACCACCCTAGATGTGAGAGCAGTACTCCATACAAGGAAGGATCAGTCCTTTGTATAAACGGCGCAGCTGTTCGGAAGAAATTTTGACATCTGATTAGGACCCCTCTCTCTTAGAGATAGACTCGGTTATTTCCATAATGTGGATGTTACTGAAATACCAAGTATGTTCACTGAGTCAAGAGATGGAATCACAAAACTAGAAAGACTCAGTTATTTACATAATGTGGATGTTACAGAAATACCAATTATGTTTATTGAGTCAAAGAGATGGAATCACAAAACTAGTCAAAGGAAAGAGGAAAGTTGTGAGAAATTTAAGATAGAGAAATGGATAGAAACTGGGTCTTGGAGGCATTCAACTTAAAGTTTCGTCTACCTCACTGAGATAACCTGTACATGTCTCGAGTTTATTGAGAAAGTCGTGTCGAGATGAGATGAAGATCGGGTAAGAGGAGGAGCAGAATTGAAGAAAGTGGAAGAGTAATTCTGAGTCGTCAGCGCATGAGTAAATTTGCTTATTTGTGGAAGAAAAAATTGATAGATAAGTGGAAAAGTGTAGGGGACAGGACTGAACCTTGATGAACACCGGTGTTGGGGAGAAATGGGAAAACGCTTTTCCTCCAACGAGAAAGAAGATATATCGGGAAGAGAGGAAGCTTGGTATGAGGGAGCAAAGTGAGGGAGGCCAGCCAAAAGGTTATATCTCAATCTGCTATCCATATATCTATCTGTAACTGGAGAAAAACTGGAGGAAGTGAAGGGAGTGGGTTTGGCAGCGGATGGAACCATGGAAGTGGAAGTGAGTCACAGGGTGGGGGGAGGGGGCGAAAGTTCTGGTAGCGTTAAAAAATGTGTGGAAGGCGAGAGCATTATCTCTGAAAGCAAAAATGGGTATGTTTGAAGGAATAATGGTTCCAACAACGTTATATGGTTTCGAGGCGTGGGCTATAGATAGAGTTGTGCGCAGGAAGGTGAATGCGTTGGAAATGAGATGTTTGAGGACAATATGTGTTGTGAGGTGGTTTGATCGAGTAAGTAATGAAAGAGTAAGAGAGATGTGTGGAGATAAAGTGTTGTTGAGAGAGCAGAAGAGGGTGTATTGAAATGTTTTGGTCACATGGAGAGAATGAGTGAGGAAAGATTGACGAAGTGGATATATGTGTCAGAAATGGAGAGAACGAGGAGAGGTGGGAGACCACATTGGGGGTGGAAAGATGGGGGTGAAAAAGATTTTGAGCGATCGGGGCCTGAACATGCAGGAGGGTGAAAGGCGTGCAAGGAATAGAGTGAATTGGAACGATTTGGTATACCGGGGTCGACGTGCTGTCAATGGATTGAACCAGGGCATGTGAAGCGTCTGGGGTAAGCCACGGAAAGTTTTGTGGGGCCTGGATGTGGAAAGGGAGCTGTGGTTTCGGTGCATTATGCATGACAGCTAGAGAAAGTGTGAACGAATGTGGCCTTTGTTGTCTTTTCCTAGCGCTACCTCGCGCGCATGCGGGGGGAGGGGGTGTCATTTCATGTGTGGCGGGGTGGCGACGCGAATGAATAATGGCAGCAAGTATGAATTATGTACATATGTATATATGTATATGTCTGTGTATGTATATATATGTATACGCTGAAATGTATAGGTATGTATATGTGCGTGTGTGGACGTTTATGTATATACATGTGTATGTGGGTGGGTTGGGCCATTCTTTCGTCTGTTTCTTTGCGCTACCTCGTTAACGCGGGAGACAGCGACAAAGCAAAATGATAATATGTATCATGTGCAAAGGACAAAAGTAAGCAACCCTCCCACCCCCACCCCCCTTTGAGCAATATGATGATACTCAATAATTATGATTAATACATTGCTAATATCACTCTAACCATTTCAGTCCCTCTATCGAAAAAAATGAATTGTAAAATTCGTAAATACTTTTCCTCGTGTATTCTTTTTCCCTTTGATACTTTGATAATTATAATCTTTATATTTCAGGTAAGGTCCGGCCTTGATGTAAGCTTTTAGTGACATTTATTAACAGTTTTAGTCATTTATGTTTATTTCCTGATTATTACAACCAATTTTTTTATGTTCTTAAACATAAATAAACTCGCATTGAAAACTGTCGCTGGTTTCATAACAGCTATACTCAGTTTTGAGAATTTGACTAATACTAGTCATAGAATTTAACACTACCAATTATCTAAAGACCGCCAGTTCTCAAATGTTTAAGATGTGTTCGTACATACCATGCTTGTTCTATGGCTTTTCATGTCTAAACGAATTCATCAGTCTCGACCCCCAACCCTTTGAAAGTTTTGTATACAAGCGATCCCCTCCACCTCACACAGTTTCACCCCCCCCCCCAAAAAAAAAGAATTTCTTATTAATTCGTCCCCTTCACCCATGAACCAAATTCTAGATACGCGCCCTGAACTAAAAAAAAAAACAGCTTTATTAAAAACCAATTCAATGCATCTTGACATAATTTTCCACATGTACTCCATTTTAAATGTTTTTTTTTTCCTTTGCTCTTTTACAGTAAGGGCGTTTGGAGAGTGTACATCGAGGACTGCAGTTTGATTCCCAAGGAGAAAGCTATTTTCGCCGTGAAGCTCTCCGGGTACATCAGAGACAAGCTGACCATCAAGGGAGGGGACGTCTTCGACGACCTAGTGCGACGGGCGCTGGCTAAGTGTCTCGAATTCACCGTCAGTCTGTTGCCATAACCTCCACCCCGCGGCTGGCTGGCTGGCTGACTTGTGTTCGCTCGCTGATGGCTTCTCATCATCTTGTGTCCGGGACGACTGTCTGAGGATGGAATCCCAGGAACAGACCCTCTCCTCAAAGCGTTCAGATCCTACAACCCGTCCCTCTACTCAAACACTCCAGAAAGTTGGGTAATGTCGCCTAACTTGCAGCTAGGCTATCATTATTTCCATATAAATACGCGGCGTTGTGGCTCTCGATTGAACTGTGATGTGATGATGTGAAAAAAAAAGAAATAAGGAGGCATTTAAATACAGTCCTCATTTCACACATTACGATCTTAATGGATGTAATTTTTCCTAGAGCTACTTAACCCTATAAGTGAGAACTACAAACAAGATTTCGAATGGCGTTTGATCTCGTGTGTTTCAAGTGTAAACGCTCATTCCCAGCAAATGGACGATGCCATTACGAGTTCTTTGATGGGCAGTTAACGTTTCCCTAATGACTGAATTACAAGTATATGACAGTTTATAAGTTTTCAGGAAAACTGTTTATATAAAGAGCCCACCAACCTAATTCTCAGGAAGAGATCTACTTTGTTTAGGAGTTACTGGGAAGTGTCACCACATCTATATTTTCTCTTATTCTTTCTATTCCATTTTCAGTGGGGAAAATATTGGTTTGTTTTACTTTATATATATATATATATATATATATATATATATATATTTTTTTTTTTTTTTTTTTCATACTATTCGCTATTTCCCGCGATAGCGAGGTAGCGTTAAGAACAGAGGACTGGGCCTTTCAGGGAATATCCTCACCTGGCCCTCTTCTCTGTTCCTTCTTTTGGAAAAAAAAAAAATTCATACTATTTGCCATTTCCCGCGTTAGCGTTAAGAACAGAGGACTGAGCCTTTGAGGGAATATCCTCATTTGGCCCCCTCCTCTGTTCCTTATTTAGGAAAACTTAAAAACGAGAGGGGAGGATTTCCAGGCCCCCCCCCCCCCCCCGCTCCCTTCCCTTTTAGTCGCAAGGAATACGTGGGAGGTATTCTTTCTCCCCTATCCCCAGGGATATATATATATGTATATATATATATATATATATATATATATATATATATATATATATATATATATATATATATATATATATATCCCTGGGGATAGGGGAGAGAGAATACTTCTCACGTATTCCTTGCATGTCGTAGAAGGCGACTAAAGGGGACGGGAGCGGGGGACTAGAAGCTCTCCCAAACTTATATTTTAACTTTCTAAAATGGGAAACAGAACGTCTGTTTTCCTGCGCTACTTCGCTAACGCAGGAGACAGCGACTAAGTATAATATATATATATATATATATATATATATATATATATATATATATATATATATATATATATATATATATACACACACTGAGAATTGTTTTCTCATGTTTATAGTGTTATAGTGTTCCACAATGACTTTTGACCGTAGTTGGTATCTGTATAACTTCATCAAGGTTTGGATATTTTATGGACGTGTCTGAACTGTATGTTGAAATAAACTTACAATATACACTCGCGCGTCTTGTCTACTCATGTCTGACCTGCGGCAGAGAAATTTCATTAACTTGCCAACAGGATTTCTAATGCAAATAAAAGTGAATTTGACCGATTTTATTCATCTATTCATTTATTTGTCCCCTGGGCACTTGGGGATTTTGCTTGAGTCATGTCCCATTATAAAAGTTTTAAGTTGGAACGTAAACTGGTATATAACTAGGGATAGAAATATTACATTTTCTTGCCATGAAATATATTATGTATATTCCTATTTCCCAAACAATATTCTCAACCACTCTTATGTCTATCCCAGTCAGTTTTATAGAATATGAAGTGTCGAACGAAATTCATCGAGGTATTTCTGTTATCAAGATAATTCGTTTTCAAGATTTTTTTTTTTTTAGGCGTGACACCCACACGTTACACCTTCAGTTATAGTTTTATCTTAAGCTGGAAGAAATGTGTCTGGTGACAGATGTTGCACACTTGTGATCGAAATGGACATCTTACGTATCATTTACATTTCAGGCTATTAGACAAAATATTATGAGCCAGGATTACCACAGGGTACCATACAGGGCTTCCCAGAGAGATGATGAGCAAATAATTTCTTAATAACTAGATGTATCTTGGACATATACACTTAATGGCTCGTATAGGAAAAAATATTTTAGGAGGGTTTAGGAGATAACCGCAGAACCCATTATCATCTGAGATATTCAACAGAAGATCGACGAATTCGATGAAAATGTTGGAACATTTTATAAAGTCGCTCTTTATAGAGTTATTTTGACACCAATTCCTATGTCTGGAAGTGCCCAGTGACAAGACGAAATGAAAATAATATACAAGCAGTTAAAATTTAGTCAAATTCTGGGTAACAGGAGGAAACGGAAAGAAAAAGTGTAAAAGTGATGTTTGAGACGCTGTGGCGTCTTCTTTGCTTTGTAGATTAAGTAAACATGGTGACGAACAGAAGCGCTGGGACAGCAGAAGGGAAAGTTGGAAAAGATTTGAAAGAAAGAAGGATATATATATATATATATATATATATATATATATATATATATATATATATATATATATATATACACACGTCGACTGCGGTGGTAGAGCTCCGTAAAATGACCATACGATGAATATACTTCAGAAATACTGTATAGAACAGAAGTCCGAGAACTGAGTTGTGCAGGACAGTCAAATATGTGGTGGAGAAAATGGAAACTCAAGAGTGGAGGAAGCGTAGGAAATGTACAGCGACTGTAGGAAATGCAAGAAGTATATTCTAGGATGTACTTATAGGAAACTCATAGTGGAGGGAGCGTAGGAAATTGAAGAAATATATAAACTGAAGAAATAAATCTTAGGTTATACAAATAGGGATCTCAGAGTGGATGAAATATACGGGAACTGTAGAAAATGGAAGAAATATATCTTAGGATATACAAATAGGGATCTCAAGAGAGGAGGTAGAGTAGGAAATGTATGGCAGCTGTGGGAAATGGAAGAAATAGGAAACAAGTGGAGGATGCAGTTTGTATAAGTAGGAAACAGAGTGGAGGAAGCGTAGGAAATATATGGCGACTGTGGGAGATGGGAAAAAATATATCTTAGAAATGTTGATTACACTAACGTAGACGGGGTAGGGTAGATAGCCTCTCTGAACCCTTCTATCCTGCCCAGAAGTAAACTATTTTGTCATAAAACTTTTTCAGTTTAAAGTGACTTGTTTCTCTTTTGTTTATAGCTCTCTACACGGTGCTGTTCATTTTTTTCCTCTTCTTTAAATATATATATATATATATATATATATATATATATATATATATATATATATATATATATATATATATATATATATATATAGGATAGAGGAGAAAGAATACTTCCCACGTATTCCCTGCGTGTCGTAGAAGGCGAGTAAAAGGGGAGGGAGCGGGAGGCTGGAAATCCTCCCCTCTCGGATTTTACTTTCCCCCCCCCCCAAAAAAAAAAAGAAACAGAGAAGGGGGTCAAGAGAGGATATCCCCTCAAAGGCTCAGTCCTCTGCTCTTAACGCTACCTCACAAAAGCGAGAAATGGCGAATATGTATGATATATATATATATATATATATATATATATATATATATATATATATATATATATATATATCAATTTTTGACAATTTTTAAGGAAAACATACCTCTATATGTCCATCCTGCGCGCATTACACCGTGAAACTAAACACAAAACAGGTCCCCATAACATATCATGGCTTCATTCACTTCGTATCTTCACAAAGATATGCGACAGAGTCCCTACCATAACGTAAATAGGGCGGTCAGCTTGAGGTCTTGGCACCCCTGCCGTCCCCACTGTCAACACTGACCCATTCTCTCCCTTCACAAGGAATCTTGGCTTCTCTTGACGCAGGCGAACTTAATATCTTAATTTCTCTTTCGGATATGCTTATCTGAATGTAATATTTCATTTCATATTATTCAGTTTCAACGTCAGTAGATACACTACCTTTTTTCCATAACCGTAGACCCTAGTGTATGGGGTATTGTCACGATATACTAAAACAATTACGTCACCCCCATTTTTTCCCCAGTCATGTACCTGAAACAGCCCTCCACACGGGCAGCCCTGTGCCAGTAATGGCACCCTGAGCACCCACACCCGAGAAGGGGTAGGGTTATGGGGGGGGGGGGGGCTATCACTGATGACCCTGGTAGATAAGAAAAAAAAAATTATTAGTCGTGGTTGACCTTGACAGCCACACCTGACGAGGCGTCTGTCTGTATACAGGTATCTCGTCCCTTTCTTTTTTTTTTTTTTTTTTTGCTTTTCTACTTTACCATTTCCTCCGCACATCGCCATCTTTACTCGATATACTCTCTTTTACTGAATCACTACATGCGATAGTGAATAAAAAAGAATACATTTGTGAAAGGTATGATCATTATATATATATATATATATATATATATATATATATATATATATATATATATATATATATATATATATATATATATATATATATATTTTATCCCTGGGATAGGGGATTAAGAATACTTCCCACGTATTCACTGCGTGTCGTAGAAGGCGACTAAAAGGGGAGGGAGCGGGGGGCTGGAAATCCTCCCCTCTCGTTTTTTTTTTTTTTTCTAATTTTTCCAAAAGAAGGAACAGAGGGGGCTAGGTGAGGATATTCCAAAAAAGGCCCAGTCCTTTGTTCTTAACGCTACCTCGCTAACGCGGGAAATGGCGAATAGTTAAAAAAAAAAAAATATATATATATATATATATATTGTATTTCAGGATGTATTTACGTGATCGCTTCCTTTATGTGTGTTCTTTCGTGTGTAACATCAGCCGCTGGCCTCCACCTGGTATGGACGTGGGGCGTGATAATGTAGCTCAAGCGCCGTCATGCCTGACGGAGCTTCGTCAGCGCCTCTGATTTCACGTGCTCCTCCTCGCTCGTCCCGGCTCGGACCTGGGGTTCTGTGTACCTCAAGCACCTTGATTCGCACATTTCTCTCCGCTCACAAGCTGGGCTTCAGTGCAGCAAGGTCCTCCTCAGCTGACTTCTATCACGTATTCCTTTCTTGGAGATGTTTGGGTACGTATGTATTTAGGGTCTATCCTTCTCTGATATCTAAATCTCCCTCCTTGGACTTGCCTCCCTCTTGCTGAATGAGCTCAGTTCCAATCAGTCCGTTTTTGCAGGTGTTGTTACGAATTGGTCTACTCCCTTCCTTTTCTGTCAACACTGGTGTTCCAGAAGGTCCTCTTAGCTCTCCTGTCCTTTTCTTTCCCTTTAAAAGTTTAGACCGACAGTCTTATCCAACGACTTCACCCTCTTCTACTTCGGCTGAATATTGGGTTGTAAATTAGATCATCTTTTTGGGAAGGCCAGTAACACAAAGTGTGTATGGAAGGTGTGGGAGGAAACCCGCGTAGCTACTGGAAAAATGGCACAGCATGACGGACGTGATACAATTCCTCTGAGCGGAGCTGTCGACCTTGACTGATAAACATTCATCCGGTTGAACTTACTCTTCACACGAGAATTCGACCAGCAACAGCACGTACGTCAACGGAATATGGACGCAGAACAAAGGCGAACATGTTTGCTACAACACTGCAAGGGCTTAATGAAGCCTATTGAGCACAGCGGAAGGTCTGCACAGTCGATGTTTTATCCATAATGGGCTGTGTGGAGGCGCGAAGGACCCGCCGTGATATTTGAGAGTGGCGACAACCAAAGCGTAGTTCTACTACGTGCGGACCGAAGTCGTGTGTCGTGTTTGCATGTGAAAGCTGAAACCCAGTAGCTCTTTAGATGAGCTGGATAGCCACATGGGCAAAGTCAACAGGATTTTGCCTCACAGTAGACATTGTAGACCTCAAACATCCGGGGGTACAGGCAGGTCAGTACCCCTCGGGTAGGGAAACGACCCTTTTACAGGAAACTGTAGGAAGGACCAGGAAACACCAACGCCTGGGCGAGTACTCCGGGAGGAGAGGGTGTGTCTGCGCGGTACAGACGAGGCAGAAGCGGGATTGAGAAGGGTAAGATCTCTAACGACTTTGTTGGATCTCTTTTGAGGGACAGCCAAAAGATCTTTGATACTGTCCCCAACAGAAGACCTCTGGTGAAGGTAAATCTCCAAGCTGAGGCCAGTTTAGGGCTAGTCAAATGGATAGACCTCAACCGTGCTGGAAAAGAAGGAACTTGCCTTCTGAAGATGTGGGGAGGGTCATGAGCGTGGGGTCCCCCAGGGCTCAGTCGTGAATCATAACAATTTTTGTTTTGTTGAAATGATTTACCAAACAAGGTCCATCCATATCTAAACATGTATGATGGCAATGTTGAGATTATGAATGACTTGTGAGACATGAAAAACTATTGCAAGCATACCTGAACTGATTGCAACAGTGGTGGACTAGATGACTGATGAAATTCAAACCTGAGTAGTGGAAATGGAAACAGTGACACCGAAAAAGGTTTGAAACGACCATCCCTTTAGTACCATATTTATGGGGAACTAAAAAGTAATAATATGAAAAGAAAACAGACATAATGGTGAACCAAGATATCAGGTTCCTAAGGTAGGCCAAGGTATATACACGACCGACGTACATATTTTCCTTGAGCTAAGATGTGCCTTAGCAATTTGATCTTTATTTGAATTCAAATGAATGCACGAAGAATGACACAAGACCTTAGTGGAATGAGCTACGAAATGTGGAGGAACTCCTCACTTTGACCATATTGGAATAAAGAAGAAGCGGAAGATAATGATTACATATGAATTTCTGGCTAAGAGGTTAAGACATTAGAAGCCAGTGGAGAACAAGGAGGTATTCTGGAAGGGAAAAATGTATGAGGGAAACATTTTCTTTAGCAGCTAAGTTGTGGACCTGTGGAACAAGCTAAGATAGATGTAAATTAATGCCACTACCATTAGGAAAAAAGTGAAGGCTGAACCTTAAGATAAAAAATAAAATAAAAAAGTCCCCTTACCCACAAATAGGCGTTAAGAAACAACAAACATTTTGAACAAGTGACATCCCAAAGTGATAGATGGAACGCTCAACAGTATATTTCAATATTCCAATTCTGGACAAAAATAAGTACAGAAACCCATAATACAAACAAATTTCAGGACCTGCCAGATGTTTTTTTTTTTTTTTAAGTCCTTAACTACTATTGATGTTCTCTGAACACTTGATAAATGCTCAGGTATTTCAAGAAGTTCATTCTTTAACTTAATATGTTATGTAGTGTTATACAGGGCGATACTATTGTGTTGCTCTTACTTTAACCTCTAACTTCAGCTGGTTAGATGATCGGTTATATTGGCCTTTCGACATATGGACTTCCAGCGTCATTATGTGAGGCCAAATTAATTTTAGACACCACCATAAGAAATAGGATAGGTTTGACCACCTGAATCACCTTGAAATGGTCAGTTCTGAGACCCTCTACGGCAGAATGCTGCAGTGTTGCAAGTTCGGGTGTGACTTGTGTGTTACATAAAGTAATAGTGTATAAACAAACTTACATGTATGACAGTAGATCAAACTCCTCTATTGTCACATTACTGTGTATTCATGAGGTTGGGAATAAAGACTGGGGGCCACCCAAAGCAGGTGTGAGGGATACAGAAGTTTAATACCAAATTTCACCACGGAAAATCCCGTCGATCAAATCTGATCAACGTTATTATGTAATCCACACCAGTTGCATTGTCTGTAATATTTGTCATGGAAATGTTTCATACTGAATGCATGACATTGTATTATAATTATTGTTTATTAATCTTTTTACTCGATAACAAATTTCGTACCGTTATGTATTTGTGCATGTCTATAGACATACACATTGCTTGTGCTTCTCATTTTTCGTGTTATATTGTTCTGGTTACTCTCTATGTATGTATGATATTACGAAATAAAGTTGTTATTATCGATATATAACAGTTATTATGTCGAGGGTGTGGCTATTATTAGTTAGTGAATGAATCCTCAGTGAAACACCGAACCCTTTACTACAAGAGGCTCGAGCCTGTTGCTATGTTGGGAAGCCACTTGTAACATAGGAAGGCTCATTTGGTAGTTCGAGTCAGCTGATGGTTCAGTACAGGGTGTATGAGTTGGAGTTAAAGGTATTGAAAGAACAATAGGAAAAATTTTTTTGAAGCTTCGCCCATTCAAGGTTTAATAATCTACCCGGAAATGTCCTGCATTCGGTGAATCCCACATTTAGGTCGATTCCGAGTTGCTTCATTGGGGTTTTCTGAGCTCCCGTAGTACTATAGAAGCCATACATTATCACGTGAACGAAATTCCATGTTCGATGATTAATCATTCGAAGCACATTTCCCTCATAAAGTAAGACAAGAATATAATTATTTTAGAGTGGTAAGACGTCTTTTAAAGAGGGTTTAGTGATGGACGAATTTCGTCACGAGAGGCAACACGCCCACCGTACTACGTAAACATGGTTTCGTGGAACATTAGTCAGTCCAGCTTTTAAGTGACCGGGGTACAGACAAGGTGTTATAACCTATAGCTCAGTGTGTCAGTGTTAGTGAGCCAGGCAGGTATGGTGGAGGAGGAGTAGCCTTTGCTGTTACGTAACGGTATTTATGAATAGTGACTAGATAAGATAGGTGCAAATCACGAGACATCCGTGGCTTGTGTTGCAGTGTGATACCCACAGTTACTCCATTAAAGTGGGTTGGATTAGTTTAGGGGAAAATTGGGTCTGTTTTTTTAAGGTAAGGTATGGTTACTTTTGAATATAATCCTTATTATTTTTATTTTAGATTTATTCGAAGTATTCACTGCTGTGGAGGTAAGGGTATGATTTTCTTCAAAGATTATTTGAGGGAGAAATCAGGAGTTATGGATTACAGTCGTAACCTTTAGGGAAAAAAGATGAAAAAAAAGAAAAGATGGAAAGAGGAGGTATGTGATTAATGCCATGAGAAAACATGGTTAATTCAGCCGACTGGTGTTACCTCCAACAGTGCCCAGAATGTGACCTTGAGATGCTTGACACACTTTTACGAGGGTTGACAATGTTCTGTCAAAGGCAGAGAAAAGTAGACATTATTAGTTGTCACTAGGCAGTGCTGGAGGACTTGGACTGGAGCCTCCAACGTAGAAAATAGAAGGTATGATTATAGGAATATAGGATAAACAAACTGGAGGTTTTCAGAAGGAAGCTGTAGAGACAAATTCCAAGTAAATCACATTATTTTGTGGGGGGTTTTCCTATTTCTCTGTGATGTTACTAGACCTTAGTTGTGTCTGTGAAATTTTGATGTGAAAAATACTGGTAACAGGTTTCTCTTTAAAGGCCAGAATATGTGAAAAAAAACAAGGGAAATGATATGAAGAAAAGAAGTTAGGGAAGATCACTATTAAACTGGATGGTTTTACTTAAGGAAAAGTGTTCTTGGTTAGGTGTATTAAGAAAAGTTTTCTTGGTTAGGTTTGTAATCTAACCAATGTAGCCTTGCTGTAATCTAACCTATTTAGCCTAGCATAGCTTGAAATAGGTTTGTAACCTATTTAGCTTAGCATGGCCTAAATAGGTTTGTAACCATGTCTATTTAGCCTAGTATGAGCTGAAAAAGGAAAAAATATGCTGAGTGTGGTTTGCAAATATTTAGATCTGATTGGGCTCTGTCATATACTGAAATGGAGGTTAGAACAACAGTCCTGACACAGAAGGTGTAAAGTGACCCTAAAGATTTCTTGACCTCCATGAAGTCAGAACAATTAACTGACGAATTAGTCTAAGGGCTAGTTCCTTGTGGCGTAACCCATAGTGTTGGCCTACTAGGTATCTGGTGCCTATATTTTGGTGAAGATGGAAGGTGCATTAGCAGATTTTTACTTTGATACTACCAAAAAGAACATATATTTGTTTAAAATGAAAGTGATATTTAGACTGCATTTAGATATTGAAACCAATTTTTTTTACTTCTAGATATGGATTGATAAAGATGATCTAAGAGTGTGGATATAATTGGTATATTTTCGTATGAAATTCAGTGACGCTTCTATTCCTGATTTAGTCATTTCGACCAGCAATTTTGAGACCACAGAAACAAAATGTACATTTTGATAAACTGCATATCAGTTGACTCCTTGCACATCATACAGTTGATGTAGATTTGGGAAGATGATGAATTTTTGCCCCGTATCGACCAAGTACTCTCAAAGTGGGCAGGGCTCTGAAGAGGGAAAGTAAGGGATAAAAACAAGCAATATTCAAGGAATTAATCAGTCTTAACCTAGAAAAATGATAACCTTGAATAATGATATCCAAAAGCTCTTGGCTAATAAAAGATTCTACAACAACTGTTTTAGCAGAAGCAACTGGTGGAATCTGTCTGATTGCCTCATGTTCATTTTTTGAACAGGCTGAGTTAAAAACTTTTTCATCACTTTGATGAGATATTTTGAAAAAAGAGCAATTGAATGCACTTTTTCTGAAATTACAATTTAACAAAGTGAGCGTATGACCTCTGTGCATGGTTATTCTCATTTTACAGCAAAATTTTAAGGAGAAAGTGTGTAACTGACATGTAAAATGACACTGAGACATGTAAAATGACACTGAGTTCAAGTGGATATTCAGGCCATTATGTGTAAAAAGAAGTGTAGTTCTTCATGGTGTTACAGAGCTTGATATAAAGCTGCAGACTTGAACAGTCACATTGCTACAGTTTGCTCCATGGTCAGAAAGACGATGACAGAAAGATAGATTATTCTGTCATATTACGTAGTAATATGACAGTAGTAAAACAGTGAATACTGTTCTTATGAACTCTCTGCATGTTTCTGCACCCCAGAGGATTGGGCAAAATGCATGCATCTGCTTCCCACATTTTTTGTGGAGACGGGCCGTTTAAGAAATGACTGGTATGATACCTTCTTTTCATATAACCTTTCTACCTGTAAGAATCAGATATACACACATTCAGATCTTTGATTTCTGCTCTTGTTTTCCTCTAACTGTTTTGTTCACCTACGATGGGCAGTATTGTTCCCCCTCTTCGTACAACCTTTTACCCAGAAGGATCAGGTCTACAAACATGCAGATCCCTGATTGATATATGCTCTTTTTTCCTCTCTCTGTTTTGTTTACCTGAGATGTCCTTTGACAAGGGCATGTTTTGCCATTGCCATGTCTGTCAGTGTAAAAGCAAAATGATTCAGTATTATGATTGACATGGAGAAAAGGTAATATTAAGTCTCATCCAATAGTTTCAAACCTTTCTTGGTATTTCTGTAATATACCAAAACTAGTAATAAGAAGTGTCACTGGAGTTTACTTGTTATGGAGACTATTCTTTTGGCCCCCCCCTCTTGGGAGTTCCAGGTGAGAACAGGTATCAGAGATATAGTTGGATAGATAAATAGAACTTGTACTCACATAAGTGTCTTGGTAAAACTGAGAACTTGTACTCACATAAGTGTCTTGGTAAAACTGAAGTGTATATCTCCAGACAACAGTTGAAATTTATAGAAATACATTTCAAGTTCGTGAAGGAATGTACATTGCATCATTTCTTAAGTTGATGTGGATGTATTTGTTTCTAAGCTTTATATATCATGTCTGCATCCACTGGATGATGCAAACAAACGGCAAGGTGGTAAAAAAGTGCCAAATTTTTGGTGTCGTGTTATAACTTGGAAGTGTGACCAAGTGTTTGTCTAGGGGGTGTGGGTTTTGATGGGTGTATGTCTAGAGGGTTAGAATTTAAGATTGAGTTGGGAGGTTGGTTATTTTGATTTTTTTCATACTTTTTACCATTTCCTGCATTAGTTTGGTAACATAAGAACAGAAAAAGAAAGGCCACATTCACTTGCATCCAGTCTCTACCTGTCATGTGCAGTGGTCCAATACCACTGACCCCGATCCACAACCAGGCCTCACAAACCTTTCCATGGTTTACCTTAGCCACATCACATACTCTGGTTCATTTGATTGACAGCATGTTGACCCCTGCATACCAAATAATTTCAGCTTAGAAAAGAATAGCTCTTTCAGATGGAAAGAATGGAAATTTCTTTAGAATGTGTTTAAGTTCATTAAAAATTGCCACACTGAGGGAACATTAAGTATATATGATTGTCACAATTGAACCTCAAATGAAGGCAGAAAGAGGCAGACCAAGTATGCAGCAAGTATGGAAAGGGTTCCCTGACCATTAACCATTCTAGTACAGCTATGGTCCTTTATGGACTGATTTCCTCTATTTTAGTTGTTATGTTATAAGAATAATGAAATGTTACACTTATAAGATGTGTATTAATGTAGATTTTTCTCTTCTCCTTTAGAGCTAGCATCTTAGTAAGAGAAAGAGGATTCTCCCATAGAGAGGTAGGGAGCTAAGAAGTGTAGACTAGAATAGCATAGCATCTCATCCCCTGAACCATGGCTGGCTCAGCTGCTGTCCCCACATCCTTAGTTGAGATCACTATATCTGGCAGGTAAGTTTTCCTTGTCCACTTTGTTGAAGATATTGTTAACCTCAAATCTTTGTACTTGCACCTGATGTCATTATATTAACATTGTATAAAAGGTCCCTGTAGCATGCTTCTTACCCATGTTGAATGCTGTATTACCTGTTTAGAAACATTTGGAACATAGGGTACTTACAGTATTTATGAAACATGCTCTCCTTCAAGGAAATTTATCACATTTTCTTCAACAAAAATTGAAGCTGTTTGTAGCATCATTTATGTAAGATTATTTCAAGGTGCACTGCATTTATTTTTCTCTTCTCATTTGTCACATCATAATTTGTATTGTATATCATCAATATCTTTTGACAAAAGAGAGTACAGTCTAGTTGAAGAACTTCTGTCTTCGTAGATATCCATCATTTCATTGCAGCTGGAAGTATTACAACCTTGGAGCTGCAGGAACTCATGGAAAAGTAGTCTTAGCATAACTCCAGGAAATTTTCAGGACTTTCAAAATAGGGATCCTGAAGCAATAATAAATGAATAAATGAAAATGTTTAGATAATTTTAGATTTGCTCATGTTTTCCTACTCTTTGTAACACTCATTTACTTCCCCTAGATAGCATCCAATTAGTACATTGTCTGTCATCAACAGATATTGCACTTTTGCACAGGCCAACGTTTTGGCCTGTACAGTCGATTTTTCATTTTTATGCATTCAGGTTTGTGTCTGAGTGTGTGTGATTGCTATAAAAGGTGGAAAGGATAAGAAGAGGGGAAAACTGAAAGGAAGAGAATTCCAAAGCCTTCACTGTTTGAGGAAAGAAACGGGCATCACATGACAAGTTTCCACAGATAAACTATGGAAGACAGTGGGCAAGCACATGCTGTTGGTCCAAGCCATGGCAGCAGATGCACTTGCCAACAAGCAATAATAGTAATGATATACATATTTACATATATATTTATTTTTTTTTTTTTTTTTTTTTTTTTATACTTTGTCGCTGTCTCCCGCGTTTGCGAGGTAGCGCGAGGAAACAGACGAAAGAAATGGCCCAACCCCCATACACACGTACATACACACGTCCACACACGCAAATATACATACCTACACAGCTTTCCATGGTTTACCCCAGACGCTTCACATGCCTTGATTCAATCCACTGACAGCACGTCAACCCCTGTATACCACATCGCTCCAATTCACTCTATTCCTTGCCCTCCTTTCACCCTCCTGCATGTTCAGGCCCCGATCACACAAAATCTTTTTCACTCCATCTTTCCACCTCCAATTTGGTCTCCCTCTTCTCCTCGTTCCCTCCACCTCCGACACATATATCCTCTTGGTCAATCTTTCCTCACTCATTCTCTCCATGTGCCCAAACCATTTCAAAACACCCTCTTCTGCTCTCTCAACCACGCTCTTTTTATTTCCACACATCTCTCTTACCCTTACGTTACTTACTCGATCAAACCACCTCACACCACACATTGTCCTCAAACATCTCATTTCCAGCACATCCATCCTCCTGCGCACAACTCTATCCATAGCCCACGCCTCGCAACCATACAACATTGTTGGAACCACTATTCCTTCAAACATACCCATTTTTGCTTTCCGAGATAATGTTCTCGACTTCCACACATTTTTCAAGGCTCCCAAAATTTTCGCCCCCTCCCCCACCCTATGATCCACTTCCGCTTCCATGGTTCCATCCGCTGACAGATCCACTCCCAGATATCTAAAACACTTCACTTCCTCCAGTTTTTCTCCATTCAAACTCACCTCCCAATTGACCTGACCCTCAACCCTACTGTACCTAATAACCTTGCTCTTATTCACATTTACTCTTAACTTTCTTCTTCCACACACTTTACCAAACTCAGTCACCAGCTTCTGCAGTTTCTCACATGAATCAGCCACCAGCGCTGTATCATCAGCGAACAACAACTGACTCACTTCCCAAGCTCTCTCATCCCCAACAGACTTCATACTTGCCCCTCTTTCCAGGACTCTTGCATTTACCTCCCTAACAACCCCATCCATAAACAAATTAAACAACCATGGAGACATCACACACCCCTGCCGCAAACCTACATTCACTGAGAACCAATCACTTTCCTCTCTTCCTACACGTACACATGCCTTACATCCTCGATAAAAACTTATTTATTTATTTATTTATTTTTTGATATACCTTGTTGCTGTCTCCCGTGTTAGCGAGGTAGTGCAAGGAAAAAGACGAAAGAATGGCCTAACCCACGCACATACACATGTATTTACATAAATGCCCACACACACACACATACATACCTATACATTTCAACATATACATATACATACACAGACATATTCATAATCACGTGCACATATTCATACATACTGTCTTCATCCATTCCCACTGCCTCCCCTCCATACATGGAATGACCCCCCCCCCCCCCCCCCCCCCCCCCCCCCCCCCCCCCCCCCCCGCGCGTCTGCACGAGGTAGCGCTAGGAAAGGACCACAAAGGCCACATTCGTCCACACTCTGACTCTAGCTGTCATGTGTAATGCACCAAAACTGAAATTGAAATACGAGAATGGGGCAGTTTCCTTCCCCCCTGCTTCTGCCTCCTTTAGTCATCTTTTATGAAATGCAGGGAATTTGGAGATAGGATTCTCTCTTTCCTTCCTCAGGGATACTTTTTCTCTTATTTTTTTAAGAAAATTATACAAGCATCATCATCAAGGTCCCGAGAGTGCTATGATGGTAGTCTACTGTATGTGGAATTTTCGTATTCATTTCAGCTGTTATTCACATTTTTGGTCTTTTCTCATGGAGACCCACTAATCATTCATTTACATTTATTTTTTGTTACCTTTTGCATGTCTTTAGATACTTAGTCGCTGTCTCCTGTGTTAGTGAGGTAGTGCAAGGAAACAGACGAAAGAATGGCCCAACCCACCCACATAAACACGTATATACATAAACGCCCACACTCACACATACTTATACCTATACATTTCAATGTATACATACATATACATACACAAACATGTGCATACATGCACATGTAAATATTGATACTTGCTGCCTTCATTCATTCCCGTTGCTACCCCGCCATACATGAAATGACACCCCCTCCCCCGCACCCTGCAAGGTAGTGCTAGGAAAAGACAACAAAGGCCACATTCTTTCACACTCAGTCTGTAGCTATCATGTGTAATGCACCGAAACCATGGCTCCCTTTCCACATCCAGGCCCCACAAAACTTTCCATGGTTTACCCCAGACGCTTCACATGCCCTGGTTCAATCCATTGACAGCATGTTGACCCCGATATACCACATTGTTCTAATTCACTCTACTCCTTGCACGCCTTTCATCCTTCTGTATATTCAGGCCCTGATCGCTCAAAATCTTTTTCACTCCATCCTTCCACCTCCAATTTGGTCGTCCATTTATCCTCGTTCCCTTCACCTCTGACTCATATATCTCTATATATGTCTCCAGTTACCTTTTAATATTTATTGGTTGATCTTTGTTGAATTTCCTTTTATTATGTAATCATCACCTTGTAGTGCCTCTTGATTATTTGCTTATGCTATGATAGTTGCAGTAATCATACTCAGTATCTCTTAATGTTAGAAGACTGTTTGCATACTATGCTTTTTTTCCAACTTCATTGTGATCACACCTTTTCAAACTTAAGTTGCATATAACTCATACCTTATTTTAAAGTAACAGTTCATTGCCATTAATAACAATGTACACACAACACAGAACTTAGCTCTTTAAGTATCTTTGATTCACTTTTATATTTTGTGAATGGTGCACACAATCACCATTCACCAAATACCATGTTTTGTCCTCTATATCATTTATGTTCACTATATGTTTTGTACTTTATATCCTGATATTTGGTTAATGTTTTGGGATTTGTGGTGGTTTAGATGAAATGAATGCTTATGTCAGCTCTTCTCTTTTCTCAGGAATCTGCGGGACACTGATGTCTTCTCCAAGTCTGATCCAATATGTGTATTGTTTTACCAGCCTTTCGGATCAAGACAGTGGGCAGAATTCAAAAGAACTGAGTGCATTGACAATACCCTTAACCCAGATTTTGCTACAAAAATTTCTATGACATACCATTTTGAAGAACAACAACCCTTGAAATTTATGTTGTATGATGTTGATTCTAATGCACCTGACCTGGACCACCATGATTTTCTTGGAGAATATGAATGCACTCTTGCTCAGTTAGTTAGTTCACGTACAGTTCACAAGCCTCTGGTTAACCATAACTATGCTGGAGATAATGGTTCTATTATGATTGTAACTGAAGAGCTTAGTTCATGTAAAGAAGAACTTGATATACAGTTGATTGGTCGGAAACTTGAAAATAGAAGCTGGTTTTTTTCCATTAGTCCTTTCTTGGAATTCTTTAAAGCAAATGAAGATGGAACCTTTACTTTGGTGCACCGAACGAACGCAGCACAGAAGACAGAAGACCCAGCATGGCAAAATTTTTCAGTACCTTTGAGAACATTTTGCAGTGGTGATTATGATCGCAACCTCAAAGTTGTTTGTAGAGATTTCAAATCTGGAGGAAATCACAAACTCATTGGTGTCTTCTACACTACAGTACGGAAACTCATTGAAGGGCCAGGTCCAAGTAATGAGTATTGGCTTATCAATGAAGAAAGAAAGGTAGGTGTACAGAATAGTTTTCTAAGAAAAACTCTGTCTCATGTCACTTTTATTGAATGCCTGTTTTATTCCTTATGTGGATCATCAAGCATTAATCCTTAAAGGAGTGAGCCCTGAAGGTCTAGAGGGTCCCCAGGACTTATAAGAAAAAAGTAAAACATATTTTATGAGAAGACGAAGAAAAGTTAAAGGAAAAATATTGAATTAACCATGTTTCTTATTATCCCTGGGGATAGGGGAGAAAGAATACTTCCCACGTATTCCCTGCGTGTTGTAGAAGGCGACTAAAAGGGAAGGGAGCGGGGAGCTGGAAATCCTCCCCCTCTCGTTTTTTTTTTTTTTTTTTTTTTTTTTAATTTTCCAAAAGAAGGAACAGAGAAGAGGGCCAGGTGAGGATTTTTCCTCAAAGGCCCAGTCCTCTGTTCTTAACGCTACCTCGCTGTCGCGGGAAATGGCGGATAGTATGAAAAAAAAAAAAAAATGTTTCTTTACAAACTTACAATCTCTTAAATATGCTGCACATGCCAAGGTAATACCATATCCTCATTGTGGTATATGGTTATCTAATACTCTAGGAATCTTTCCTGGTGGCAGTTGTAGTTTATTGGGACATGGCATCTTTACATGCCAATAAAGCATGTCTTCCACTTCAGTGACCATGTTAGAAGGTAACCGGTACAAGTACAGATAGGGTCTCAACAGGTTAAGGTGTATTTCCCTCTCATGTATTATGGGAAACTGACCCACTAAGAAATTTTTCTCAACCCACTAGGAAATTTTTCTCAAGCTTTCCATATTTTCTTGTGGCATAAAGCACCCTTACACACTGATAAAGCTCCTTCTTTCACATTAAATGAGGGCAGGAAGAGGCAACCATAGTGTTAAAAACCCATAAAACTACTGAAAACTATACAGATATTTTAAGTTATTTTAGCATTATTAGGTGAATATGTCTTATAAGGAAACTCCACAATTGCCCTATCCTATTCATTTATTTATTATACTTGATTGCTGTTTCCCACTTCAGGAGTAGTTCTACTCCTTTCTTAGCTCTCAACCTCTCACCAAACCCTGACTTTACTCCCAAGACTCTTCTGAACCTTTCTTCCCCTTTACCCTTGAGCTTCGTTTCACTCAGAACCAGAACACTTAGGTTTCTTTCCCCAAACATACTACCTATCTCTCCTTTCTTCTCATCTTGGTCACATCCACACACATTCAGACACCCCAGTCTGAGCCTTCATGGAGGGTGAGCACTCCCTGCTTTACTCCTTCTTCTGTTTTCCCTTTGAGTTAGGAAAAGTGTGTGAAAGGAGAGAGTTGAGAGTAAATGTGAATAAGAGCAAGGTTATTAGGTTCAGCAAGGTTGAGGGACAAGTAATTTAGGATGTAAGTCTGAATGGAGAAAGGTTGGAGGAAGTGAAGTGTTTTAGATATCTGGGAGTGGACTTGGCAGTGTATGGAACCATGGAAGTGGAAGTGAGTCAAAGGGTTGGGGAGAGAGCAAAGGTATTGGGAGTGATGAAGAAAGTGTGGAAAGAGAGAATTGGGAGAAATGAAGAATGTGTGGAAAGAGAGAATTGGGAGTAATGAAGAATGTGTGGAAAGAGAGAATGTTATCTCAGAGAGCAAAAATGGATATGTTTGAAGGAATAGTAGTTCCAGCAGTATTATATGGTTGCGAGGCATGGGCTTTAGATAGGGTTGTATGGAGGAGGGTGGATGTGTTGGAAATGAGATGTTTAAGGACAACATGTGGTGTGAGGTGCTTTGATCGAGTAAGTAGTGAAAGGGTAAGAGAGATGTATGGTAATAAAAAGAGTGTGGATGATAGAATTGAAGAGGGTGTGTTGAAATGGTTTGGACATATGGAGAGAATGAGTGAGGAAAGATTGAAAAAGGATATATGTGTCAGAGGTTGAGGGAACAAGGAGAAGCAGGAGATCAAATTGGAGGTGGAAGGATGGGGTGAAAAAGATTTTGAGGGATAGGGGTCTGAACATAGAGGAGGGTGAAAGGCATGCTCGGAATGGAATGAACTTGAACAGTGTGGTACACTGGGGTCAGTGTACCATTAGGTAATATCTGGATCAAATGAAGAAGTGGAGTCATTTGTTTTAGCACTGAAACCAAAGCCCTGCAGACCTTTCTCGTGTTTCACTTGACTGCTTCTTATAACCTAGTTCGACCCATTGTCAGCATGTTGTCCACTACATAGCACATTTTTCAATTAACTCTGCCCTTTACATGCTTCCCACCTTCTTGTTTGTTCAGGTCTGAACTCTTTGAATATTTTTCACTCCGTTCTTGCACCTCCTCCTTGGTAGCTTCCTTTTCTTTTTTCCCTCCACTTCTGATGTGTATCCTGCTCCTCATCCTCCTTTCATTATCCTTTCCATGTATCCAGATTTTTTTCTGCACACCTTCTATAGCTATCTAATATATACTCTTGTCACTTCTACACATTTTTCTTATCATATCTTATTCAATCAACCCTCCTCACGTCACTAGTTGTTCTTAAACATTTCATTTCCTATACATTGACCTTTTTTTACATATTTATCTAAGGTCCATTCCTCACATCTGTACTGCACAAGCTGAACATCCTTTTCATTCCCATCAGTGGGTGCTCCATGCCCTACTGTTATAGCCTCAACTGTTACAGTGTAGACTCCTGCATTGGAATCCCCTGCCACTATTACTTAGTCCTTTGCATCAGAATTGCTAACATGCTCATTTATACCAAAACACTTGCTTCCTTTCTTTACTCCTGTCCTTTCCAGGTGAATAAGCTCTGATCATCATCCACCTCTCATAATCCACTTTGATTTTTACCCACATCAGTCTAGGGGCTTGCTTTTTTACATTCCTTCACACATTCCCACAATGAGGTTAAGTTGAAATGATAGATAGATATGTATATAGGTAGACAGATAGGTTTTGAGCACAGTAGTTTTATATAAGATGATCGCCTTCATGATTTGATCCTTGAGATTTTCTTTTTTCTAAATGTCCACAGAAGAAGAAGGGTAGCAGCTACAAGAACTCGGGGCATGTGATAGTGAACAAAGCTCGTGTTCGTGAGGTTTTCTCTTTCATCGACTACATTAAGGGTGGCATGGAGATAAATGCCTTCATTGCCATTGATTTTACAGGTTTGTACCTAATTTGATGATAAAATATAGTATCACTTTTTTTTTTTTTTTTTTTTTTTTATACTTTGTCGCTGTCTCCCGCGTTTGCGAGGTAGCGCAAGGAAACAGACGAAAGAAATGGCCCAACCCCCCCCATACACATGTATATACATACGTCCACACACGCAAATATACATACCTACACAGCTTTCCATGGTTTACCCCAGACGCTTCACATGCCTTGATTCAATCCACTGACAGCACGTCAACCCCGGTATACCACATCGCTCCAATTCACTCTATTCCTTGCCCTCCTTTCACCCTCCTGCATGTTCAGGCCCCGATCACACAAAATCTTTTTTACTCCATCTTTCCACCTCCAATTTGGTCTCCCTCTTCTCCTTGCTCCCTCCACCTCCGACACATATATCCTCTTGGTCAATCTTTCCTCACTCATCCTCTCCATGTGCCCAAACCACTTCAAAACACCTTCTTCTGCTCTCTCAACCACGCTCTTTTTATTTCCACACATCTCTCTTACCCTTACGTTACTCACTCGATCAAACCACCTCACACCACACATTGTCCTCAAACACCTCATTTCCAGCACATCCATCCTCCTGCGCACAACTCTATCCATAGCCCACGCCTCACAACCATACAACATTGTTGGAACCACTATTCCTTCAAACATACCCATTTTTGCTTTCCGAGATAATGTTCTCGACTTCCACACATTCTTGAAGGCCCCCAGAATTTTCGCCCCCTCCCCCACCCTATGATCCACTTCCGCTTCCATGGTTCCATCCGCTGCCAGATCCACTCCCAGATATCTAAAACACTTCACTTCCTCCAGTTTTTCTCCATTCAAACTCACCTCCCAATTGACTTGACCCTCAACCCTACTGTACCTAATAACCTTGCTCTTATTCACATTTACTCTTAACTTTCTTCTTCCACACACTTTACCAAACTCAGTCACCAGCTTCTGCAGTTTCTCACATGAATCTGCCACCAGCGCTGTATCATCAGCGAACAACAACTGACTCACTTCCCAAGCTCTCTCATCCCCAACAGACTTCATATTTTCTATTATTTTTATGGGAAAGGTTCCTTGTATTGAGTCATATTTTATGACTTGTATGAATGAACTATCTCTGAAGAGTAAGCATATGAAAAGTAACTCCCTTCCACATAATGGATAGTCAGGTTGTATTTCCTTTTAATTCTGGTTATATACTTTTTTGTAATCAAGTACAGTCAGTTTTCTCAAGATTTTGTAAAGTTATGAAAACCTTGGAAATTGCAATTATGGATGAAATATGTCTTTTGTCCAGAATTCAGTAGAAATCTAGTCTGCAGCTTTTAGCTGTATTGTTTTGCACAGTCTTCTACCATTACAATTGCTGCAACTAGACCCTATCTCTGCTTGCCTCCATTGATCAATTTGTTCACCATGAAATGTACAATAGTTACGACAAAGATCACATCTACAAATAGGGAGAGACAGGCAGATTATTCCACATACAATGGCAGATGAAGACAGAAATATGCTGTTAGTCCATGAATTTTCAGAAATGTGGGTGAGGTTAGAAATTTAGTTTTTATTATTCAGTAAAAACAGGTAACACAGAAAGTTTTAGGAATGGTACATCAAGATGTAAAGAAAACCAGTGTCAGTGGATGTATGTCATTTGAATAAATGATGAGTGGACAAATTTTAAGGCCATAAGGTGAGAACCAAGGAATGAGGTACAGGAAAGATTATGGACAGGAACACAGAGGAAGAAATTGAACATTAGAACAAATGCTGCATTATAACATATCCATGCAAGACTAAACATTAAGGTTAAAAGCCAACATCATATAGGAAGCTACTTTTGAGAAACAACCCAGACATTATTGGCCAGAGTATTATAATTTCATTAACACAACAAGCTGTGGAACCTTCTTTTTTTTTATTAGAGAATCTGTTCATAAAAAGTTGAGAAAAAAGAATAAGGCTCAGACATATGACATTCAAAGAAGGAAAGCCACTCTGTATATACTTTTGCATAAGTCAAGTTCTCCAGACCAGATTTTTTATTACATACAAAGGATATGAATTTCCATTTAGGATAGAGGGACAATAATTGTCTTAAATCCTGAAAGATATGTACCAATTAGTGCAGGTTAGCTTTCCTTTGCTTACAGTAGTAGGCTAAGCTAGTAATCTTAGGGCTATCCTACTGTACATTATATTGCCTGTTTCCATTTAACTATGTTACCATTAGTAGTCTACGTTCCTTGACCTAGTTTGAAATACACAATTGTTTCATTTGGCTAAGTGATGATAGCTGAAGCTTCTTACTTTGGGATAGCCTATCATAGCTTAGATTCCTACTTTTTGAGTGTATTGAGGGCAAAACCACACTTAATCCACATATTCCACATGGAATCTCCAGATAATGATTTATCTCACATTGGTACATGTTAATTGTAATGCCTTCTTTACTAACCTCTATTTCAACTGTTTATGGGATTACATCATCTGATCGAAACGGTAGCCAGATCAGAGACTGTTCCTGCTGAACCTGGTATCACTGTGGTAGTGTTTCTGTTGTAATTGGTATCAGGTTCTGCCTGTGAATGGTTTCATAACTGATGGTATTATTGCTTATGCGTCTGGCCACAAAAAGAATGACAGAGGCAAGTGTTTTGGGAGGAACTGAGTGAGTGTGGCAGCAGTTCTGGTGAGAGAGATCAGATAGTATTGATGGGTTATTGGAATGTGAAAATAGGTATTGTTGCTGTTGAGGGATTGGTTGGGGAGCATGGGAATTCTGTGATGTGGATGGAAAGGGTGGACAGCTTATGGAGTTGTGTGTTGAAAAGGGACTGGTGATTAGGAGTACCTGGTTTAAAGTGAGGGACATGCACAAGTATGGATCGCATGGTAGTTGATAGGCATGCAAAAGAGAGACTCTTAGATGTGAATATGATGAGAGGGGCAGCTGATGGGATGTTTGATCATTACCTGGTGGAGGCAGTATTGAAGGTTTTTAGGGGTTTTCAGAAAAGATAAAGTGATGTGGGGAGAAGAGGGTGCTGAAAGTAAATGAACTTGGAAAGGAGACCTTGAGAGATTGAGTATAGAATGGCAAAAGATGAGTCTAAACAAAATGAGGGTAGTGGGTGAGGAATGGGAGGTATTTAGGGAAGAAGGGTTGGCATGTGTGAGAGAAGTGCACGGCATATGGAAGCAGGAGGTGAGCATGTGAGAAAGGGTAGTGGGAGCTAGTGTGAGTATGTTAAATTGTGAGTGAAAGAAAAGAGAGAGATGCATGGGCATGACTTGAAAGAAAGGAATGCGAGTGGTTGGGTGATGTACAAGAAAAAATGACGAGGTCAAGAGGCTGGTGCAGGGACTGAAAAAGAGGGTCAAATGAGATTTGTAGTGTGGAAGTATGAGTTAATTTCAGAGATTAAGAAAAAATTTTGGAAGGAAGTTAAAGGTTAGTAAGAAAATGAAAGCAAATGGGAACATTGATGAAGAGGTAAATGGGAAAGAAGTTTGAGAGACAGAGAGGAGGTGAAGAGGAGATGGAGAAAGTACTTTGAAGAATAGTTAAATTGTATGTGAAAAAGGATAGCTAATGTAGGGTGTTTGCAGAGTAAGGGATTCCTAATAAGTGATTTTAGCTATACAAAAAGTCAGGTTAGATGTGGTCTGAGCTTGAATAGAGAAAACTTGGAGGAAGCTAATGGAACCATGGAAGCTGAGGTGAGTTATAGGTTGGCTGAGGGGTTGAAGGTCCTGGGATAATTGAGGAATATATAGAGAGGTCTTAATCTGGGAGGGCAAATATGGGCATGTGTGAAGATGCAGTAATCCTAATGGTGTTGTATAGGTGCAGGGCATGGGGTCAAGATGAGAATGTATGGAAGAGGATGATTGTGTTGGAAATAAATTGTTTGAGGACAATGCAGTGTACCTGATTGAGTAAAAAATGAAAGGGTAAGAGAGATGTATGGTTGTAAGAAGAGAATGGTTGAGAGAGAGCTGAAGAAGGTATGCTGAAACGGTTTGAGTGTATGGAGAGAATGAATGAGGAGAGTTTGACAAAAAAGAAAAGAACTGCTGTTTATGTCAGAAGTGGAGGGGACAAGGAGAAAGGGGAGACCAGATTGGAGATGGAAGGATAGAGAGAATAAGGTTTTAAGTGTTTTAGGGCCTAAACATGCAGGAAGATGGAAAGCATGCACAGTATAGAGTGATGTATATAGGGGCAACATGCTGTCAAAGGACTGGACCAAGGCATGTTAAGCACCTGGGGGTAACCAAGGAAAGGTCTGTGTAGCCCTGTTGTTGATGGGTTGTTTTGGTTTCAGTGGATTACACTTAACAGCTAAAGAATGAATATGAGCAAATGAGTCCATTTCTTTGTTCCTGAAGAGCAACAAAGATGGTACCAGAATTAAGGGAACTAAGGTACAGGGAAAGGCTGCAGGCTTTAGAGTTGTCCATCTTGGGAGAGAGAATAGTAAGAGGTGATCTGATCACAACTTGTATGCTCTTAAAACAGATTGATGGCACTGACAGTGAACAGTTGTTTGAAAGAAGTAGGGATAGGACCACCAAAGTATATAGCTTGAATTTAAGCAGGAGAATTTTTATTGATGTAAAAAGGTATTATTTTTTGCATAAGAGTGGTGAATGAATGGAAAATAATGAATTAGTAAAGACATGGTTGATAGATTCATGAAATTGTATGATAGTGGAGAATGTTCAAGAGATAGGGCCTCATAAGTGGAAGACTCCCTCCCCATATACAAAAAGATAATTAATTACCTACCTTCTCTCCTGCCCTAGGAGTCCCTTCTATGCTGAGCAATATTTGAAAAAACATTTAAGGTGTAATATCTGGAAACAATGCATGGTATGCCACTTCAAGTATCAATTGCTGTATATATCTATTAGAGGCAGAGGTGACTGATTCAAGAATTGATAACATGTATACCCCCAGCCAGAATTAACAGAAAAAAGTCAGTAAATTTAGAAATATTGATCTTGCATATCATTGTGGAGTCGGTCACTTAAAAGCCACTGCAGAGTCTTTATCCAGATGGATAGCACTGTAATTCTTTGACAGAATCAGCTTCTATTTGCTGTTTCTTGTGATGAATGTATGTGGCCTTCATGAAATCAACATTGGTTGGGCCTGCATGGGTTCAATCTTTGGGTGGGGCAGTTGGCCCACAGTCCATCCAGCTGAATATCCTCCTCTCAGGGTTGGTCAACAGAGGAGTACCTGGCTTAGGCAAGGATATTTGTAGCATTTACTGGCCCATTGATACCTTGTTTAACAGAAAAAGAAAATGTTTTTCACAATATATAACAGACATTACAGTGCTAAAAAGTGTGTTGAAAGTAATTAAACTAACACATGCACATGAAATGTTTCCATGTTCCATTCCTCTGAGTGAGCTAGGACAAACTTGAACAGATGAGAGGTCAGTCACCAGCAAATGACACATATGAAAGTCAGTGATATGCAGTTTAGTCAGTAATAAACTCAAATGCAGTACTTTATATGTGCCAATAGCATACGAAAATCCCAAGACAGTAACTTTAACAGTGCATACATTCACATATGAAAACCTTGAGAGTTAATATGCTGGATGAATGTGGCCATTGTAAGGGGAAGTTGATCTTATGTTCAGCCCATCTGAATGGGTCTCCATGTCAGGAAAATATGTGAAGATTTGACTCTTCATCAAATATAAGCCTGGTTAGATGTCTAATAACAGTCCTGAATGGACCATGGATTGACAATGGAGTTATGAATGGCAGCAGAGAGTGGCTTTGTAGTGCTACTTGTTAGCTGTGCCTAATGGCAAAATTTTAATGGCATTACTTATAGGCAGGTAGGTAGGTACACACACACACATTGTAAAAGAATATAACTAAGTATGGTTTAATCTTGATTGCTGTTTCCCATGTTGTTGAGCTAGCGCCGAGAAGCAGATGATGGAAGACCCATCCATTCATTTACACAGATATGTGCATCCATTTGCTTGTACATACATATACATATATCTCAACTTATATACATAAATGCATATACATATATACATGTTGCAAGAGGTCACAGTGGCGTATGTGATCTAGTATATGCATGGAATAGAGTGAATTGGAACGATGTCGTATACTGGGGTCAACATGCCGTCATTGGGCTGAACCAGAGTATGTGAAACATCTGGGGTAAAGTATTGAAAGGTCTGTAGTGCCTGGATATGGATAGGGAGCTGTGCATTACACATGACAGCTTGTGTATGGATGTGAGCGGATGTGGCCATTCTTTGTCTGTTTCCTGGCACTACCTTGCTGGTGTGGGAAACAGCAATTAGATATGATAAATGATATAGAATATACATGTATGTGCGTATATGTAAATGTATGTATATGTGAGTTGATGGGTCTTTCTTCGTCTGTTTCTTGGTTCAACCTCACTAATGGGGGAAATGGCAATCAAATATGATATTAATAATGATAATGCTTTAATCTTACAGCATCAAATGGAGATCCTCGATCACCCCAGTCTTTGCATTTCATTAATACATCATCTCCAAACCAGTATGTTCGAGCTATAAAAGCAGTTGGCGAGATAATTGAAGATTATGACACAGACAAGTACTTCCCAGTTCTTGGCTTTGGAGCAAGGATGCCACCAGATTTCACTCAAGTATCACATGAATTTTTTGTAAATGGTGATGCATCAAATCCCTTCTGCTACAGAGTTCAAGGTTAGAATTTAATGCTTTGTTATGATGATATTTCATGTTTTCTTGTACATCAGATATTGGAAGTATTAATCCTCATAGCCCTCCACAGTATTTTAAGTGGGCTACCATGCCCAAAAGAAGCATATAATGTAAAGCTGTGCATATGTACAGTACTTACATGGTTGTATGTCGATGGAAATACAACCACATTAACAAACTTATGCATTGCATGACCACTTTTTCCAACTGATGTATCATATATGATCTTCTGAACATGCAAACTTATATTTTTAAAGATAAGATCTTGTAATTGTTTATCAGTCCCTCTGATCTTAGTATGCTCATTTATATTCTAATATATGAAATTTTCCTGTGTACATTGAAAATTGTATCTCCATGAATATCTCCCTGTAATTGAAATCTTACATTGTTAGTATTTTACCATGACTGTTAGGAGTATAATTTACTGTCTCATGTATCATCCTGATTGCTTGAGCACTTCATTGTGATTATTGTATGTTTGTTCTAGTCCTTCTTTGTGGTCACTTTATATTTGTTCTAGAGTGTTAGAATTTATGATATCTGTGCCACTATGCACTTCTTCCTATAATTACTGTTCTCGTCTTGTATTGTCTGAATGGGCCATCTTCCACTATTTTCTGAGTATCAAAGCTTTCTAACATTAGGAGGGTTAAACCTCCTCTTTTCTCTTCACTTTCTCTCCATGCTTTTATTGTACTTATTTGGACTGAACAGGTGAGATCTTATCTTTTTGGTATGCTTTGTTTCCACAATTCTAACAGCATTAGGTCTCTTTCCCTATTATTATCCATAAATTTGAATTCTTACCATTTACTACCAATACATCAGCAGTTTTATGCTCTACTTTAAGTCTTTCATTACCATCACCTAACATTCCTGAGCTCTGCATGGTACTGGTGGGGGGGGTCTCTCTCTCTCTCTCTCTCTCTCTCTCTCTCTCTCTCTCTCTCTCTCTATGTTTTATGAATACAGAGGCCTACACAATTACACCTTGTTTTTTAAGTTTCAAAGCATGCTTGAGTATCTCCTGGCTAGATGCCTCAAAATGAAAGCTAACCATTACAGTTTGTCCCCTTGTTTCTTGATTACAGCCACTAATTCCACTTTCTTTTATCACAGAAATTGCATCTGACTTCTATGTCCTTGAGTAATCTGTATTGAACATTCATAGTTTCTTTCTAATTTTTTGTACGTGGTTTATGATCTAATTTCATTCCAAATATGATAAGTGATTTGCATGTGGTAGCCTTCGGCTTTATTGATATTTCTAATTTTGGTGTCACCCACTTTTCAGGTACATGCTTCGTTGGATTAAATCTCCCTTTGACCTAAAATATCAATGGAAGAAATGAGTATATTGAAGAATTTATATTAGAATGAATTTACTGATAAATTTTGTAAAGGAAGCCAAAAGTATAATCTTTATGCATATTTTTCTTGATATCTTTTGAAGAAAACCAAGATATGTAATTACATTTATATCAAGTTTATTTGTAAAAGATTTTATACATTTTCATGCTAAATGTGCTGAATACACCTTAGGTTTTGTTTAGCATTTTACAGTTTTCACAAAATCAAATCTGCTTTTTTCCAGACCTCTCATCATCCACACAAAAACTTTCTTGATTGTTCCATATCTTACTCATTTATTTATTTATTTATATTCATTATACTTTGTCGCTGTCTCCCACGTTAGCGAGGTAGCACAAGGAAACAGACAAAAGAATGGCCCAACCCACCCACATACACATGTATATACATCAACGCCCATACATGCACATATCCATACCTATACATTTCACTGTATACATACACAGACATATACATATATACACATGTTGGAAAGGATCACAATTTTGCGCGTGATCAAGATATTCCTATGAGTCCACAGGGAAAATGAAACACGAAAAGTTCCCAAGTGCACTTTCGTGTAATAAATACATCATCAGGGGAGACATAAGAGAGGAATATGACAGTCAGTTGATATTCATTTTCCCCGTGGACTCATAGGAATATACACATGTACATATTCATACATGCTGCCTTCATCCATCCCCGCCGCAAATGAAATGGCAACCCCCCTCCCCTCCCCCTGCATGTGCACGAGGTAGCACTAGGAAAAGACAACAAAGGCACATTCGTTCACACTCAGTCTCTAGCTGTCATGTGTAATGCACCGAAACCACCTCCCTTTCCACATCCAGGCCCCACAAAACTTTCCATGGTTTACCCCAGACGCTTAATATGCCCTCGTTCAATCCACTGACAGCACGTCGACCCTGGTACACCACATCATTCCAATACTCTCTATTCCTTGCATGCCTTTCACCCTTCTCTATGTTAAGGCCCTGATCACTCAAAATCTTTTTCACTCCATCCCTCCACCTCCAATTTGGCCTCCCACTTCTCGTTCCCTCCACCTCAGACACTTACACTCTTTTTATTACCACGCATCTCTCTTACCCTTTCATTACTTACTCGATCAAACCACCTCGCACCACATATTGTCCTCAAACATCTCACTTCCAACATATCCACCCTCCTCTGCACAACCCTCTCCATATCCCATGCCACTACTGTGGATATTATTCTTTCTACAGCTCATTTTATATCAGTGTACTTCTGTTTGAATGTCCCCAGGTCTCTTTTCCATTGCATCAGTCCTAATGCTGTGCACCTGTTGATCACCCACTACATGCTTATTGCTTTTCAGTGAATTTAATTCTTTCCTCTGGTTATTTTTTTCATACTTGAGTTCCATTTCCCATGTTAGCAAGGTAGCACCGGGAACAGACGAAGTAAGGCAGTATTTGCTCATATCCTTTTTGTAGTTGTCATGTAATATACTGAAACCACAGCACCCAATCCACAGCCACAGACCTTTCCATTGTGTACCCCTGACACTTAGCATGCACTGTTTCAGTCCATTAGACAGCACGTTGAACCTAGTATACAACATTGTTCCAATTTACTCTATCCTATGCACACCTTTCACCCTCCTACATGTTCAGGCTTCAGTCACTCAAAATCTTTTCACCTCATCCTTCCATCTACAGTTGGTCTTCCCATTCTCCTTGTTCCTTTCATTTCTGATACATATATCCTCTTTGTCAACCTTTCCTCACTCATTCTCTTTGCATGTCCAAACTATTTCAACACACCCTCTTTGCATATATCCTGTTTGTCAACCTTTCCTCACTCATTCTCTTTGCATGTCCAAACCATTTCAACACACCCTCTTCGGCTCTCTCACAACTGGACACTTATCATGTTCTTGTTCAGTGCACTGACAGCATGTTAAACCCAGTATACTACATTGTTCCAATTTACTCCATCCCATTCACACCTTTCACCCTCTTTCATGTTCAGGCTTCAATCACTCAAAATCTCTTTCACTTCATCCTTCCATCTCCAGTTGGTTTTCCCATTCTCCTTGTTCCATCAATTCTGATACATATATCCTCTTTGTCAACCTTTTGCTCACTCATTCTCTTTGCATGTCGAGACCATTTCAGCGCACCCTCTTTGACTCCCTCACAACTGGAACTTCAAGGTGGTAGCCTCTCTTATCTGCACACCTTCCACCTGCAATAGTTTATATAATTAGTGAATTCCAGCACCACTTCTTAGCCTTTAGTGCCTCCCGCTTAATAGGCCCCTGGCAAAGGGCAACTCTAGTGCTGTGCTTGCATAGGCTCCTACCTATTGTTCCTTCTGACTACTTTTACCTAATGCTTCTGCCTAGTGTTCCTACTTACTACTTCTACCTAATGCTCTTGCCTAAATGTTCCTACCTGCAACTTCTGTCTGCTGCTCCTTCCATTTTGCAAAAAGGCAGTGCTAGCACAGAGTGCTCACTGCAGGAAAATCTAAAGTTACAAAGAATGAGCAATGTGACGTAAGTGTTGTCAAGTGTTATGTATGACAAGGAGAGATTGTAAGTTTGTGGATGGAATGCCAGTAGTCCAACTGTGGATGAGGCTGAAAGAAAAGAAGGGTTTTCTGGGGCAGGAAGTAAGTTAGCACTCATTGACTGTATTTCTTAAGTCCAAAAGCTCCTCCTCATCTTATGACACCTTTTGTGATATTTGATTTGATTCCTCAGTTTCTGTATTTCCTCCTCTAATTGTGTTAACCTCTGGTCTTGTTTTTTTAATGATTTCAAACCAAATTCCAAAACTTTTGTTCTATAATGGTTCATCCTTTATTTCTTCCACCTGTCTTCTCCATGTGAATCTAGCCACAGCTGATTGATTTTGATGCTTTTCCTTGTTCCATTTATGGTTTTAAATCAGAATGAAAAACTATCCTAATTGGCTTTATGTGTGTAGGATAACAAGCTTATTTTGGATAAGTGTAGCTGGTTTGTTGTATGGACTGATTTTCCTGCCTTCTTTTAAGGATTGCTTTTTTCTAGATTTTGAATTGGCACAAAATAATGTCTTTTTTTTTATATGTTGAAGGCTCCAGTCATGGATAAAAGCCTACATCAAGGCCGGGCCTTAATTGAAATCGAGAGAATTATGAACTGGATAATGAAAAGACAAGGGAAAGTATTTACAAATTTTGGAGAAAGTGATCAACGTGACTTTTGAAATGTGCCAGGTCATAGTTATTGGGGAAGACATGAGCGGGTAGAGAGTTCCAAAGCTTCAACATATAGGGAAGATGCAGGTCTCAAAACAGCCCACCTTTGAGTTGTTGATTTTTTTTTTTTTTTTTTTTTTTTTTTTTTTTTTTTTTTTTTTTTTTTTTGCTGTCTCCCGCATTTGCGAGGTAGCGCAAGGAAACAGATGAAAGAAATGGCCCAACCCACCCCCATACACATGTATATACATACGTCCACACACGCAGATATACATACCTACACAGCTTTCCATGGTTTACCCCAGACGCTTCACATGCTGATTCAATCCACTGACAGCACGTCAACCCCGGTATACCACATCGATCCAATTCACTCTATTCCTTGCCCTCCTTTCACCCTCCTGCATGTTCAGGCCCCGATCACACAAAATCTTTTTCACTCCATCTTTCCACCTCCAATTTGGTCTCCCACTTCTCCTTGCTCCCTCCACCTCCGACACATATATCCTCTTGGTCAATCTTTCCTCACTCATTCTCTTCATGTGCCCAAACCATTTCAAAACACCCTCTTCTGCTCTCTCAACCACGCTCTTTTTATTTCCACACATCTCTCTTACCCTTACGTTACTTACTCGATCAAACCACCTCACACCACACATTGTCCTCAAACAT
Source organism: Panulirus ornatus (assembly GCF_036320965.1). NCBI lineage: Eukaryota > Metazoa > Arthropoda > Malacostraca > Decapoda > Palinuridae > Panulirus > Panulirus ornatus. The sequence continues at coordinate 71,942,026 of NC_092243.1, read as the reverse complement.
CTCATTTCCAGCACATCCATCCTCTTGTGCACAACTCTATCCATAGCCCATGCCTCGCAACCATACAACATTGTTGGAACCACTATTCCTTCAAACATACCCATTTTTGCTTTCCGAGATAATGTTCTCGACTTCCACACATTCTTCAAGGCTCCCAGGATTTTCGCCCCCTCCCCCACCCTATGATCCACTTCCGCTTCCATGGTTCCATCCGCTGCCAGATCCACTCCCAGATATCTAAAACACTTTACTTCCTCCACTTTTTCTCCATTCAAACTTACCTCCCAATTGACTTGACCCTCAACCCTACTGTACCTAATTACCTTGCTCTTATTCACATTTACTCTTAACTTTCTTCTTTCACACACTTTACCAAACTCAGTCACCATCTTCTGCAGTTTCTCACATGAATCAGCCACCAGCGCTGTATCATCAGCGAACAACAACTGACTCACTTCCCAAGCTCTCTCATCCCCAACAGACTTCATACTTGCCCCTCTCTCCAAAACTCTTGCATTCACCTCCCTAACAACCCCATCCATAAACAAATTAAACAACCATGGAGACATCACACACCCCTGCCACAAACCTGCATTCACTGAGAACCAATCACTTTCCTCTCTTCCTACACGTACACATGCCTTACATCCTCGATAAAAACTTTTCACTGCTTCTAACAACTTGCCTCCCACACCATATATTCTTAACACCTTCCACAGAGCATCTCTATCAACTCTATCATATGCCTTCTCCAGATCCATAAATGCTACATACAAATCCATTTGCTTTTCTAAGTATTTCTCACATACATTCTTCAAAGCAAACACCTGATCCACACATCCTCTACCACTTCTGAAACCGCACTGCTTTTCCCCAATCTGATGCTCTGTACATGCCTTCACCCTCTCAATCAATACCCTCCCATATAATTTACCAGGAATACTCAACAAACTTATACCTCTGTAATTTGAGCACTCACTCTTATCCCCTTTGCCTTTGTACAATGGCACTATGCAAGCATTCCGCCAATCCTCAGGCACCTCACCATGAGTCATACATACATTAAATAACCTCACCAACCAGTCAGTAATACAGTCACCCCCTTTTTTAATAAATTCCACTGCAATTGTGTGGCTATTGTTGATAGCCACACAATAATCGTGTGATGCAGCAGCTTGCCAAGTATTGCTTGGTCTAGCAAGTGGTGTGGACACACAAGCAGCCAGCTCTGGGGAGTGGAAACATAAGTAATACCAATAGAAAACGGAAAGTAAACCAACATTGCAGTGTCGGGAAAGGGGGTAAAGTTTGAAAGTTAGCCTAGAACAGTTTATAAGGCTGATTGCTTTCGACTCATCTCTGTCAAGTAAAGATGCAGAGATAGAACCAACCTAAATGTGAGAGCAGTACTCCATACAAGGATGAATCAGTCCCTTGTATAAACAGAGCAGCTGCACAGAAGAGAGGAAGTTTCAACATCTAAACAGGACAGAGGCAGACTTATTGGATGTTACAGTAAAGCCAAGTATGTTCATTGAGTCAAGAGGTGGAATTACAAAACTGCAAGGGAGAGACGAGAGTTGTAAGGGGTTTTCTATAGAGAGATTTTGTGTACCCCACAGAAATATCCTGGACACCCCACTGAGATATCCTGTCCAAGTCTGAGTTTATGAGTACATTGGATTATTTGTGGAGGAGAGGAAATCATTGAAAAAAGGGAAAAGTGCAGGGGACAGGACAGAACCTTGAGGGACACTGCTGTTAATGGAGAAAAGGGGGGAGACTGGGAAGCTGATCCATCAGCAACCACAGAGATAGATCAGCCAGAGAGGAAGCTAGATATAAAGAAGGGAAGCCAAAAGAGGGGAGTTTAGGGAAGAGACCTCCAATGCCACACTTTGTTAGAAGTCTTAGATATGATATATATGGTATGATGTGATGAAATGTTGAATCATCCACTGACAATGCTGCCTTTTGGTTATAAATACTTGATCATCTTTTATTAATCACATCTGCACTTTTTTTTATAGTAATTCATAGATTTGCTCACAGTTACACAGTTTTATTGTAATTCTTAGAGGTACATGTTAACCCATTTGTTGGTTACTCCCCTTTTTAATGTTTGGAGCCGTTTAATATATATATAAAAAAAAAATTTGAAGTTGGCAGCACTCCCAAACATTTGATTTGGACCAGATCTTTCACTTCCAACTGTTTTTATTCTCCAAAATTGGGACAGTCAAACTTTATATTTGAAATATATGTTGTTCAGGGCCCCTTCCACACTCCACTCCCTCCTGTTTATGTAATTGGCTAGAGGAATTAGAGATCCTCAAAATTTTGGAAATAAACTTGGCAGACCTGGGAGTTCTCTGCTGCCAGGCATTATTCAGCTGTGTTTTTGTGTGTGTGCAAAGACACATATATAAATCTTGGACATCTTTCCTGCAGGAGTTATCGAGGCGTATTATGGTTGTTTAAATCGTGTTCAGCTCTATGGACCTACAAATTTTGCTCCCATCATCAACCACGTTGCCCAGTTTGCAGCAGCTAATCGGGGTGGAGACAAGTATTTTGTCCTTTTGGTACTAACTGATGGGATCATCACAGACATGCCTCAAACTAAAGAGGTAAGTGACATCTGGTACGAGGAAGATGTAAGTTCTTCAGGGTTTTGCATTGAAAGTGAATAGTTCCAGTACTGTTGATATGATTACTTTTAGGTATAAAAGTTATTTAGATGACTTTTTTAGAAACTGAAAATAGCAAAAGGAATAAGAAATGAAGAATGTTTTATGTATAACCATTGATATTACATGGATTTTACATGTGGTATACCTTTTCCTTGTATTTTTTCCATAATTGTTTGCCATTTCCAGCGTTATTGCCAGATACAGACCAAGAAAAGGCCTCATTCACTTGCATCCATTTTGTAGCTGTCAAGCAGTTCTCCAAAACCACAATCCCCTATGCTCAACTAGGCCTGACAAACCTGGCCATTTCACATACCCTGGTTCAATCCATTGACCCCTGGCTAGCATACATAGTATATTGGCAAATATGATGCCATATGCTTAGCAGCAGGAATATCTGTAGAGAAACAAGTACTATATGCTATGGATGATGCATGCTAACTCCTTCCTATGGGTAAATCTCATCTTTGGTGCCTTTACAGTGTCCTTAAAAGACTGTCCACCCCCCAAATATTTTCAGAAGCAATACTTGGCCAAGGTTTATTGTGGGTATGTAGCATGTGGTGCTGTAATAGTGAAATTATCATACATATGGTCACTGAGATTAGTGATTCTAATTGTGTCACCACTAACAACCCACTTCAGTGTGACTCAGGCTTTCTTGAGAGAAGGATGGTCTTCCTTTATTCTTCTTAGCTGTCACTTAATTTTGAGAATTTTGCTTCTGGGTGCTCTATTACTTCCACCTGTGTTTCAAGATGGTTGGTTGTTTCCTTTCAAAAACCCTATAGACCCAAAACATGGACCTAGAAAATTTCAGGAACCTTGCGATTTCCATGGCTAAACATATGCAGATGGTAATCAAGGCCAAAGGAGATATGACATAGTACAAAAATGTTAGTGTTACATAGCCTTTGAAAATGTATGAGGAGGTGGACAAGGGTTTTTTCGGATGCTGTAGGTATTCTCATGGTGTCAGCAGAATATACATAGCAAAGAATGATAAAGCTTGAAGGTATATGGAAATTGAAAAGCAGGATTGGATGATTATAGATAGTATCTTTTTTGTTCAGAAAGTACACTTGTTAGGTGTATGGATATTAATTCAGAGAGTGCTGTATATTGAAATGTAATGAATGGTGATTAGTGATGAAGGGTCACCAAAAGATATATAGCTTAAACGGGGTAAAGACTTGTGAAAGGGAATCATTTTTGGAGAAATGCCAAGTGACTCATCACCTTTGTTTGATAGAGATTTTATGTAGGCCACCCTTTTGTATTGTAGGAAATTGCATATTTAAAAGGATAGATAGGTTGGTAGAAAGATGGAATGAAAGATGCTTCGAAGATTTGGGATCTGAATATCCTGGAGGAAGTGAGGCATGCAAAGAATAGAGTGAATTGGAGTGATGTGATATGCTGGGGACAATACTGTAAGTGGAGTGAACCAAGGCATATGAAGCAGTTAGGGAAAACCACGAACAGGCTTGGTTGTGGAAAGATGTAAGTGAATGAGGCCACAACTTTGCTTGTTCTTGGCACTACCTTGCTTAAGTGGGAAGTGGTGAACTTGTATGAAAAAAGGTAAGATTGGCATAAAAACCCTCATTTGAATCTTCTTTGTCAACACTTAGTTTGGCAATTAAGAGGAGTAGAGGATGATATCACAGTTCATATGAGCATACATTACCATTACAGTTATTATTATTTGGATCGTTAATGTCTGTTAGATTATGGGATTCATTCTTTTAATTGGAGGATGTAGAAAAACACTAATGACTCACATATAAGATTATGATTGGTTTGATTTATTCTGTGATGTAATCTGTTACCGGATTTTTAAAAAAATGTATCTTGTCATCCTTTCCTTGTGTATAAAGGGCAGTTAAGCTAAGAAATAGTTCAGAAGCATATGATCAGATGAAAAGGTTCCAGCGTCAAAGACTCAGTAGTAGTGCTTGAAACTAGTGAAAGAAAGGACGACTAGCGAAAGAAAGCTTCAAGTTGTAAAACGTTTGGGGTTTGTTTTTGCAGCTTCAAGTTGTAGATAGAATGAAGGTTGCCTCTCGCACTCTGCACTAAGCATTAAGTAGTATCAATGAATTAGGAAGATAAAAGAGAAAGGCAATGGTAAGGGGAGGCATAAAATGGAACACTATTCTATAGGACTCTTGAAAAAATAGTTTAGGTTGTGTGAATGTTTCAAACCTCCAGGAGCTTTACAGAAAGGACCATCGGTGAAAGGAGGACTATATTGATGACAATTGTTTTTTGTGGCTTCTTATAATCAAGGAATGTTCTCATATTTTAGGTATGCATGCATTTCCAAAGGTATCTCTTTCAGCCGGTTTGATTACTGGATTGTCATTGTCTTGTTAAATACTCTATATCAGTTAAGGTGTCTAATAAAGTGTTCTAAGAATTTTGCATCTGACAAATTACTCTCATTTATGAAACATCAATCAAGAGTAAACATGTAAAACTAGTTGTATTAGAATTTCTAAGTAGATTGATTTAAGAACTTATTTATCTTATTTTTATTACAGGCTATTGTTAATGCTTCAACATTGCCTCTATCCATTATCATCGTTGGAGTAGGTGGAGCAGACTTTGATAACATGGAGGAACTGGATGGAGATGTTGTACGCCTCTCTAGTAATGGTCGGTATGCTGCTCGAGATATAGTACAATTTGTGCCTTTTAGAGACTTCCTAAAGGGGGGTGGGGATCCTAACTTAGCTAGGCTCAGGCTGGCTAGGGAAGTACTTGCAGAGATCCCTGATCAAATTTTGTCCTATATGAAAACTAATAACATCACTCCCCAACCATCCAAGATAAATGATGCACACTTGCCTCCAGACCTAAGCTAATTTTTTCTGTCTTTCACTCCTAACCATCACGGGTATAAGGCTGATTGCCTTTAGTGTTGTGTGTGTGTAGGACTCAACAAATATTTTATTATCGACTCTATTGCACAATCTTTGTATATGATATATTTACTGTATAATCTCTATTTGATATACAGTGTCCTCTTGAAACCTGAACGCTCTGAATGCTAGATCCTCCAAAACCTGCTTGTGTACAGGTTTTATTTGGGTTACAGGGGTAAGAGAGAGAATGGCATTTCAAGTTGTGGACATTTTATGTGAGTGTAGCAATGGTATGCAATTTTTCTCCCAAACCTGGAATATGACCTGACACCCTTACACACCAATTAACCCAGGTTTAGGATGATCTGCTCTGCTGCTTTTATGAAATAGTTAGGGTTATTCTTGTTCAGAAAAAGTAACATGAAAATGAGGCAATGTATGATTTAACATGAACGTTATTTACTCTGCATAAGAATGTGTTTTATACACATAAGACATATGTAGAGATTCAACATGATCTGTAGATGTATTGGAAATATTACTGAGGTATTTACAGAGATCCATCTTGAGTGAACTGATGTGTATGAACAATATCCATCAAAATTTTCACATAGCATAATTTCGTTAGAAAAAAAATTCATACCACACTAGATAAGTACCTCATCCTTTATGATACTTTTAGAAATATGAATGTAGGAATACTAAAAGTGGCCAGTGTCATAAGTTTGTTTCAAGGGGTAAGTTTAACATATTGATGTTGCTTTTGATTAAATGGCAACAATTTGCCCTACTTCTCTGTAGCATTATCAGTCTTTGTTCTTAGGAGTGCTGGACTGTGAAGTTCAGAACTCCAAGGAGTAAGTCTCAGTGATGCTGTGAAGTAGTGAAGTGAAATTTTGATAAGTGGAAAATAAATGTTGATTGCAAGATTACTATTGAAATTCCAATCCAGCATTCCCAGGAATTGAAACTTGATAAATCAGGTAAAAAAAGTGAAACCAGCAAAAAGTGGGTAACTTATCTCCTAAAAAAAATGTCCTTTGATACATTTGTTAGAGCGTTTCTGTGTTACTGTATTTTTTGTAAATATATTTGCATGTAAATAGTAATAGTATTGACCTGTCATCATTTTGTTCTTGATTCACTGTCCATATACTAATTTAATTTTATTGTTTTGCTTCTTGATGTTCATTGTTATGTCTGTAGATTCTGTTTTACAGTATCTGCATGTTCTCTTCATGATCTGGTTTTTATGATCATTAGTATATGTTTTTAAAAAGACACCATTTTAAGTCTGGAGAAATTTTATTTGATCAAATGGATACCATAGTGATTGATGATGCAGTAAGTGTAGTTTTTTATTACACATGGTTTACCAAAATGGTAAATCTAATTGTATTCAGTAAGCCACTGCCAGCATTTCAGATGAAAATGTTGCTAGCAGTGTTAGTAAAGAGAATAGATATTATGTATGTCAGCTCAGTTTATTGTCCAAGACTTACCTGCAGTTAAGTTTTTCTTAAAGAGTTGATATATTAGCTTTTGAATGTAGTGCTTACATAGTTTGAAATGTGCAAATGAAACACAAAGTTTATTATTTTTGCATCTGACTTTCTAAATGGTTTTGGTAATATATGTATACAATTGCACAATTTATTGTCAAAGATTTGGCAACAAGTGTCAGACCTTTTGTAAAGGAATTCTGTTTGTTAACACTATACAAGTGAAGCAAGTGCCTTTAGCTTACACTATACACAGAGGCTAGTCAGGCATCAAGATTGATGTTTAAGAATATAGTTGAAGACATTAGCAAAAAATGAGCTCAACTTTCTTTTCATTAGTATTTGGCTTTCAACAAGTGAAGCATTGACAATTCTTTAGTCTATTTAATTATTTGATATGAATCATCAGTTTAAGATAACCCTAATGGTTGTCCAGTGACCAGACACATGAATAGCTGGGAGGGTATATTTATCATCTGTTTCATAGATGACAAGCAAAGCAGATAGATTTATAAACTGTGAAACTAAATAGATGTCTCTTACCTGAGTATGGTCTGAGGTAGGCATTATTCACTTGCTCAATATTTCTAGGGGGTAAATATTTTGTTATATGTTCAGACACAAGCCTTCAAGCAAGGATGTATATGATGGAAGTTTTAACATTGATGAAAAGGTAGAGGCAATGAAACCTTTTGCTGCAAGGAAACTCTAATTTGCAGCAACTTCATGCACTGAATCCTAAAATGTAAGAGAAATTTCAGGACAAAAGAGATATTGTTGAGGAAGATAATATTTTTTTCCTTTCTTTTAAAGGCTCCAGTCATTGACAAAAGTCCACATCAAGGCTGGGGCCTTAATTGAAACATGGGGAGGTTAATGAAAAGGAAAAAGAAGAGACAAGGGAAAGTATTTATGAATTTATGTGGAAGTGAAAACCCTGTCCTCTAAAATGTGCCAGGTTATAGTTACTCAGAAAGACATAAGAGGGTACAGAGTTCCAAAGCTTTGATGTTTAGGGAAAGAAGCAGTTATTAAAGTGGCCCAACATTGATTAGCTAATGACCACACCATAATTATGTGATGCAGCAGTTTGCTGAGCATTGTGGGGTCTAGCTAGTGGGAGGGGCATGCAAGCAGCCAGCTCTCGGAAGCAAAAACCAAAGTAATACCTGGACAAGGGAAATTGAACCAGAATTGCAATGCAGGGGAGGTTGGTCAAGTTTTGAATTAGCTTGTGAAAGTTGATAAGTTGAACCACTTTCAACTCTGTCAAGTAAGTAATTAGAGCTAAAACCACATCAGATGTGAGAACAGTACTCCATATAAAGACAAATCAATTTTTTTTTTTTCATAAACAGAGCAACACTTTGGAAGAAAAGAAATTTTGACATCTAAAGAGGAGTCCCATTTTCTTAGAGGCAGTCTTGACTGTTTCTGTGATAGGGTTTCCAAGAAAGAGTGGATATTATAGTTATACCAAGTATGTTCATAGAGTCATGAGGTGGAATTACTTAGCTGTCAAAGGAAAGTTGTGAGGAATTTCAAATAGAGAGATACATAGAAATTGGATCTTGAAGGTATTAAACTTAATCGGATTTCATCTACCCCACTGAGATATCCTATCCAAATCTTAGTTTATTGAGGAAGTTTTGTCGAGATGAGATGCAGATTGAGTGAGAGAAGGAGCAGAATTAAAGGATGTGGAGGAATGCAGCACTGGGTCATCAGTGTATGAGTGCATTTGGTTATTTGAGGAAGAAATGAAATTGTTGATAAAAGAGAAAAAGTGTAGGAGACAAGATAGAACCATGAGGGATGCCATTGTTGATGGAGAAAGGGGGAGAGACTGAGCCATCAACAACCATGGAGACAGATCAGCCTGAGAGGAAGCTAGATATGAAGGAATAAAGTGAGGGAGAGAAGCCCAAATAGTGGAGCTTAGAGGTGAGACCCTGATGACATGCCCTCTCAGAAGCTTTGAATATGTTTAGGGCAACTACATATGATTCAACAAAGTCTATCTGGAATAATGAACAGACATTGGTGAGATAGAAGAGAATATCACCCGTGGATCTTGCCTTACGGGAGCCATACTGGTGATCAGGGAGAAGTGTGAGATTCATGTTGACTGAGGATTTGGGAGTTAAGGAGGGATTCAAAGACTTTGGAAATGGTAGATGTCATAGCAACAGGATAACAGTTAAAGGGGTTAGAATGGTCACCCTTCATAGTGATGGGATTTACCAGTGCATGCTTCCACAAAAAGGGAGTTTTGGTTTTTAGACAGAAACGGAACACTCTTTCAGTACAAGGAGATGGATGCCATTTGGACTATTAGCTTAGCTTGTGTCCAGAGAGAGAAGTGCTTTTTGGACAGTTTGAAAAGAGATTATGGGAAGGGGCATAGAATTAGTAAGAGGAGCATCAGGGGATGAATGAATGTTAGTCACCCAAGGTGGAGATAGGGGAGAAATTAGAACCAAAGAGAGTAACTTTGTCTATGGGGAGACAGCTGTAGTACTGTCAGAACAGAAAAGTGAAGGAAAGGTTGAGGGACAGTTGTTAGCAGTGCCCTTAGCTAAAGACCAGAAAGACCTGTTGGTGTTTGATGAGGAGAGGATATTGTACTTCCTTTGGATAAAGGAATGCTTTAACTCACAGATTATGACTTGCAGTGATTACGTATGTGTAATGATAAATGCTGAATGGGAGTAGGAAGAAGGAAAGTTTTCCAAGCTCCATATGCCTGATCCCTTGCCAGAATGGCCTCAGAATAGGAACAGTTGAACCATGGATTGGAAGAAGAGGGGATATTTACTTCCATTCCTGCAACAGTGAACTTTACTATGCTTTTGGCAGAGACAGAAGCATCTCTTGATAAGATATAGTAATTTCCCCGAGGAAAGTCGGAAAGAATTTTTATAAGTTATTCCACTCAGCTTTGTTGAGGTGACAGTGATTACATTTAGAAGGGAATACTGGAGGGGTATATGCCATTAAAACTGATAAGTTTATGAGAGTGGTCAGATGAACCAGTTGGGGGTGAGGTCTAGTTACAGCATAGATTTAGGATTATGGATGAAAAACAGGTCTAGAATATTAGGAGAGTGGTCACACCAGTCAGGAATATGGATGAGGATGTATATAATTTGCTCTAGATCATGGGGGAAGGAGAGTGTGAGGGTTTCTATCCCCCCATCATTCATATAGGAGGAATTCAACCATTTCCAGTGGTGAACTTTGAAATCACCTAAGGAGAGAATCTCAGCTTGTGGGTGAGAGGATGCTACAGTCTCATGGCAGGACTTTAGGTAGTTGATGAAAGGTATAAAACTTGTAGAATTAGGAGAGCAGTTGGCAAAAGAAAGGAGAAGCATGTGAGTTGGAAGACAAATCTTGAGCCAGATAACATCAAAGTTTGGGGACTCAAGATCCTTGAGAAATGCAACAGGTGTAATGTGTTGGTGTCGGAATAAGTACAGACATCACCTCTGAACTAGAATTTTGAGTGAAAATTATAGCTCAGGCTGTACAAGTTGATGGGCATTTCATATGTTTATCACAGAATTTGCGAGGATCTTAACCATCCAGAACATTTTTTGAAGTATGTAATTCAGAAATTTATGATGGACTGGTGCTAGCATACACTGTACCTGCATTATTGTATCCATGAGTACAATACTTCTACTTGATATTAGGCAGCTATAGAATGAGTGGGTTGCTTGATGTTCATAATGATTCAGTACAGTAGGGGGTCACAGTGGGTAAGGAATGTGGAAGAGCTTTTTTTTTTTTATAACCTCATTTTTTCTCATTATCAGTTAGACAATAATCCTTGAGCAGATATTCTGATAATATTTGAAATCATTCCCATTTAGGTGCTAAGTCGTGGACAGTTGTGAAGCGGAGTAGCATATTTTCATGTAAGAATAACAAGTAATAGTTTGCAAGTAACAGAGGTGAAGCCTAGTCAGTTCTATCACTTTTCATACAGCATTTGTAATGAGACTTTGCGTGAATTTTGAATTCCTTTTGTTGTAGTATAATCCTTCCACTCCATATCCATTTTATTATAACTTACATATGTGCATTACACATGACAGCTGTAGGATGGTTGTGAGGAAATGAGGCCTTTTCTCCCTCTGTTCCTGGTGCTAAATTGCTAACATGGGAAGTGGCAAATAAGTATAAAAGAAAGAAAAGAAAGATAGTACTTGTACAGATCATGTGTTGCTAGCATGACTAAAACATATCTCTTACCTCTGTAGGTCTTTTTCCAAAAGCTTTTGGCTTTTGGAACCTATGGAAAAAAGGGACCTTAGGGCAAAGATATGCAATATAAAATGGGTTATTTTGACCCTTTTGCCAGTACTCATAGAATAATTCATTGCTAAGAAATTGTATTGTATATCAGAAGTATAGTCTTATAGAGGAACAAACATCAAACTGAGATGTGAATAGAGTGTTGAATGTATAAAGGATGAGTTTACAGAGCGTTGTTAAGAAAAAGGGAGATAGTTGACATGAAAAAAGCAGTAAAAGACTGCAAACGTGATAAAAGCAATTACTTTATAGGGAAATCCTTAAAGTTACAGGAAACCAGACAATATCAAGATTGAGTGTTATGTTTCTAAAGATTTTATTGCGGGATGAAGTTGTGATTCTGCAACAGGGATGTAGAAACTTTCCAGTATCTGAGACATCGTAAACATGAGTGAATGGTATGATATTTTATGACTGAGACTTGAAATTCATGGATTACATGTATTTTGGTTCAAGAGTCTGTGAATAATAGAAACTTTGGAGGAACAACTTTTTCTAAATGTATGTAGAATTTGTATTTTTGTTAACATAAACACTGAATAGCTGTAATACAGAAGAACATTTTATGCTCTTAGTATGTCGGTTAGCCATGATCCCCAGATAAAGTCATTGCGAAGGAGGACTTGCCCTTTGTCCTGTTGATTTTCCCTCATAGAGTCTGACAGACAAACTGAGGGTGCAACAGTTGTCAAGTGGTAAACCCAACTAATGGATATCTGGTGTGAACTGCTTCACCTAAAATAACTGGTTTAGTAGCTTTAACGCATTAGAAATGGTGTAAACACAAATGATTCCATCCTTTCAGTACTCATCAGGAGATGATTGCACCTTTCAGTTCATGTCTTCCCCATTCTACAGATTATATGGATATATTTATTAGAGTAAAAAAAGAATTGTGGATCATGTGGTGCTAATTGCTGCTCCTATTTTTGGTATGGTATGAGAAATTTAAGGCAGATGAATCAAGCAGATACTTCCAAAGGAACCACTATTTCTTTTAGTGACCAGCATGGCATATGCCATAATTGTTGGATGGCTTAGGAGAAAAGAATATGAGAGAAAGAAAAAAGATGTAAATAAATCAGCTCCTCTGTTGTTTGTAGATATGACTCTTAAAGGTAGAAAGGTTATAGGAAGAGGGAAAGACAAAGGAAGGAAAAGAAACCCATAGCTTTGCTTTTTGAGGAAAAGAGTTGTCGTACTGCAGCAACTAGATTCATTCCACAAGTTCAAGCATTGGTGGTAAGGACACATGCAGATAGATCATTTGAAGAGCAGCTGAGATAATACTTTTAATACATGGAAAGGGGATCACTACTGCAGTGAACAGAAGAGGATGGAGAAAGTTAATGCCTAGAGAAGTAATGAGATAGGGCTTTTGATCTCACCCAAGATGATTGAAAGGTAGAGGAAGAACCACCAGGGCTTTTGATCTCACCCAAGATGATTGAAAGGTAGAGGAAGAACCACCCTTATATGTGAGTCGTACTGTGTATTTGGATGAATAAAACTGTAGATATGAAGTACTGTAGCTCCTAATAGGAAAAATAACTTAAGGAAGCATCTATAATCAATACTCCCAGCTTTTGGAAAGTGGGTTTTCTAGATGAGAGTTAAGTAGATGGTTATGGCAGAGTCCTTTTAGCTATTTTGCTGATATGGTCTTTGCAAGGAAGAGAACATATATTAACATGAAGACAGGAGGGAAAGTTATAAGAATCATTTAAAGTGGAATCATCAAAATTCAAGTAACTAGGGGTAAAAGTTGAAGAGAGAAGAAAGAGGGTAAGCAACAAGATTGCAGTAGCACAAGAGATGGAAGTCACTGCATCAGTGACTGTTGTTAGAGGTCAGCAACAGAGAACAGAGACAAGCAGAAAAGCTGAAGGAAGGAAGTTTGAAATACAAAGACATGCCTTCCCTTATATGCTTGTGAGTTTGGGTTGATCATTATAATCATGGACCATGGTAAATTTAGCTTAGTTAGAGTTGTGGATAATTTTGAAAGTGAGTTAACTCATGTCACAGGTAAACCTTTTACCTTCATCTTTGAATTAACTCATGTTAGAAGTTAACCTTTATCTTCATCTTTTGTTACTCTTGTATGTCAGTAGAAAATAATAGATCTCAGCTGTAAGGAAAATTTTTCATGGATGTGGTCTGATATCCACTGCTATCAAACTAGTTCCCATTGGCAACAAGCACAATGGCCAGAATGCTGTTTGACAAAAGTAGACTTGATCTATGAGAACATTTTGTATTTTGTTGACTATATCTCACCCTTGTGGCAAATGTGAAACTGCAAGACATGTCAGTGAGTGAAATTTTGGTTTTAGGATTATTGTTGAATTTAGACACCAGCATTAGGGCATTTATAGCTATCCCCCACATACAGTTCCAGTGGAAAAAACTGCCGTGCCCTACTCTCAATGTAACACAACATATAAGAATATCAATAAACAAGATAAAACAGGTACTCCTCCCCCTTAGTGCTTTGTGTGATGTCCCATGGCCTTAATACAATCCTAAAGGTAGCCTTTATAATAGGCCACAAGTTCTCGATAGGCTTAAAGACAGGTGAGTTACCTGGCCAGTCCTGCATGTATGTCACACCACAAACTGCAAACCACTCATATTGATTTAGCAGTGTGGCATGGTGCACCATCTTGCATAAAGATATCACAGCCAGTTTTCTCAAAACAGTCGGGTAATTCATCACTCAACAGCTCCATTTATTGATTCTGATTCATAGTCACATTTCGAGATAAAACACAAGACTTCCAAGGTCATTATAGCCAAAAGCCTCCCAAACCATTAGTGAGTCGGGAAATTTTACAGTTGCTTGAATGTATTTTGGGTCAAATGGGTCACTATCTTGCCTCCAGTACACTTTTCTTCTACAACTGCCAGTAACATCAGATGTAGTCTCACCAGACCACAACACTTTCTTCCACTTTTCGTCGTCCCACTGCAAACATTTCTTGGCAAATGCAAGTCTGTTCTTGCGCTGGCTGTCTGTCAGAAGCAGTTTCTTGTAGGGCATACACCTCTTGAAGCCAGCTACAAAATTACATACAGACACATGACCAAGTAGCGTAGGGTTGTCTTCCTTTGACTGTTGTGCTACAATATGTGGATTCTTGTCTACTTGACACTGGATAATCTTCAGAGTGTGTTGCCAAGTGGTACAAGGTTGTCTAGGTAATTTCCTCTGGGTATGAATGTCAGTACCACCATTGTCAATGAAGCACTTCGTCCATCCTTGCACTCTTTGTAGTGCCAGCCTTGCTTTTCAGCTATCTCTTTATTACACTTCCCTGCCTTGTACAAGGCTGTAATAGCAGCAGTATTCTCTTAAAACAAGTCCTTGCAGCACAAACCCACCACAAAGCAAATGTGGGTAGGGTAAAAAAAAAAGCGGATGTCAGGAGTCGTGGACAACAGAAAAAAATATCCACCCACTGCGATAGCTCCAGGCAGACTGATCACAGCCTGTTGCTACCCACCCACCACCACCACCAATGTCTATGAGCTGCCCTGGTATTTTTCAACATTTCAGTCATGTTTTGGGGGTATCATACAAACAGGCAAAAAATGCTGGTGCGGGCCATATCACACTTAATTTTTTTCTGACAGGACTGTACCTGAAGGAATGGCAAGATTTGGCATCCTTAGGAGTTGCAGCCTTTTAATGTGGTTTACTAGCAGTATCAGAAACTGTGCTATGTTTACCTTTAGCTGATTATGGAAGATTGATAATCGGAGGAAAACAAATCTCTTTGAAATCATATCTTTGCAATGGTTGGCGTGTTCTTGTTTTTTAAAGTCTCAAACACCAAGAGGATCAAGAGATAAAGACCAAGAGGACCACATCTGTGATTACTGTCTTACCTCTTTTCTAACACACTTCTTTGCACCTGCACTGTGGGCTGATAGTTGATGGTGCAGTATATGCATATGCTTGTGTTACTTGCATGATCTTCTTCAGAGGCTTATATGGATGTTATATGGCTACAGTCAAAGTGTATATAGCATTATTTATGACCTTCTTATTGATGTTTTGATAGTGATATTTTTGGTACATTTGAAAACAAGATTTTCAGTTATACAATGTCTTGTACCAGTTCAGATGAATGCTTCCATCTGTTGTTGAACCTAAAGGACATAAAGATGATTTTTTTATGTTCAATATGTCCTTTCAAGCATTTAAATTTGGGCATGAGTATCATTTGAACTCAGTCCAGTAAAACAGTGAGGTAACCTTAGATCATGATGATGATATGGAGGTGGTTGCATCAGTTGCTGGTGTCATTAAGACTGGTGTTTTGTCAGTACTATATAGATTACTTTTGGTTGCCATCATCTGTACTCAAAAGGGACAAGATGAGTGATTTCAGGTGTAGGATTTTTTTTTTTTTTTTTTTTTTTATCTTGGGAGTTTAATTTTCTCTGAAGTAGTTATGTTATTGGTAACCTCAGGTAATTAGACAGCAGGCTTCCATGATACTTAAAGAATGGGAACGTTTTCTAGAATTCTGCTCTGTCCTGAAGAAATGTCACAGTCACAATTAACACCTTGAAAGAATGTTGGCACTCATTTTAGATTACAATCCTTTCACCTAAGGCAGATGAAAATTTTAGTCTGCTTGCTTGTAACCCCCTTAGATAGGCTTTGTTTGATGGGAAGCGAAATAATGTAGACTTTCTATTATTGACTGGAAACTCAGGTTAATGATGAAGAGCATAAATTCTTTTTTCCATTAGACAGTGCCTGTCTATGGAAAGTTGAGAGCAGGCAGACAGGTATTTCTAGTTGCATATATGAAAGGAATGAAATCTAGAATGAGTAGAGATTATCATCCAACATACTTAAAGACCTTAATCATGACTGTCCAGAAGACAGCAGAATTTTGGAAGATGTTCCTTTGTTAAACTTTCAAGGAAGGCTGTTGTTAGATTGTACAACACTGCATCCTTTGGACAGGAAGTAAGCTGCCCTCACCCTGCATAAGTTTATTAGATCTGTTGCTCAACATACAAATTTTTAGGCAGTAAGAGGACTACCCTGTAGTTAAATCCTTGATGCTTTGCTTATGGGTCATCATTCCAGGACTGGAGTTTGTGTTCTTTGTGTCCACCTGTTGAGGGTTTTTATTGACAATAGATGCTGTGCTTAGTCAGTTTGTGGTGTCTGTGCTAAATTCCCTACTATCCTAATTGTATTTTTCGTTTGGTAAGGAAGGTAATCTGTTTTGGCAGAGGGTGATGAGAATTACCCCCCTTCCCCATGTAATCCCAAATTGAAGATAGATTTTGTTCTTAAGAGACTTTTTGAGATGGGTAAGCTAAAGATATATACACCGTCCCAGGCATCTTATTGAAACTCATGGTCAAAATACATTGAATTATGTTTTGGAGAGGACTATGAAGTCTTATGGTATGGAAGCATCAAAAAAGTTGTGTTGTTTTTAATTAATGTGTTTCTAGTCATTGGGAGCAATTCAGATATTGCACTTGCACTATCTAAGCATTGTGTTTGTACAGTCAAACATGATATATGACACTGAATTAATTGTATAACCTTTAACCTAACAGTATTAGGACTTAGAAACTGTTCAGTTCCAGAACCTATTTTCTTTGGCCACATTTACGTGAAAGCTTTCCCTCACTGCATACAGAGTATTCTTAGACTTAATGCTGTTCTGTTCTCCCATTTCTTAATTTCCCCTTCATATACATTTTCAATCATCCTTACTAATACTTCCTACTTTTTATAAACTTGAAAAACTAGGCTTCACTTACATGGCAGCCAACCAGTACAGATTTTTTATCCCTTGATTTTACAAGTAGAGCTAGCATCAGTATTCAGAATGTGAAATTTGAAGATAGCCTGCAATTAGAAAGCATGGTGAATGACTGCGTGTACCATCCTGCTATGAATGCTAGAAAAGACTGACATGAAGCATTGTAAACAGAAGTACACCTTTTACCATGGTTTTGAAAATCGTGTATTTCCATCCATACTCTACTCCTGTCTATGAAATGCGCCTTACAGCTTGTGATTTACTTTTTTCAGAGTGCTTGTTACCCAGAAATGCACTTAAACCCTTGCATGGTTTTATACAGAAGTATATATTTTCATATCTATCTCTTAACACAGTTATTGTGAAGACTTTCTTGCCAGTTCCTTTCTCCTCAGGGTTATATAATTAGTGCATAAAAAGTACATTTAAAATTTGTTACCCGGATTACTTGCCTTGTTACTTCCATATTCCAGCTTAGCCCAGTGTGTATGGATCCCCCTTCCCCTTTACCATTTACCATTTTTCAGCAGGACCAATTGTGACCTATGTTTACTGTGTATCAAGTATTTTTTATTATGATTATTACATTTCATATATTTGTAGCTGTTGTAGAATTTTGTTTGACATTTTGAGCCTGGTTCACTTGAAAAGTATTAAGCTTTATAGATGTTGCTTGTTTATGTACTTTTCAATAGCACTCACCATATTCCTCTCTGGATGTAGGAATGGTTATTTCTAAATATGTCTTTGAGTTCCATCCCGGGGTTAATCCAGGATCCAGTTCCAGTTACAGCAAGAAGAAAAAATCCAGTTTATCATTAAGATTTTAACCATAACCCATCTGCCACCAATACTCTAATTAATCCCAATCCTGTTGGTGACAGATACTCTGCCTCTCACGTCACAGATGTTGATCATGTAGACATTATGGATGGATATCCAAACTCTGAGTAAGTTGGGCAATATTAGGAGTGGACAGAGTTTTACTTTTATCTTAGGCAATATTAGGAGTGGACACAGTTTTACTTTTATCTCATGCAGAGTTTTTACAGCTATAAGACTCACAGTTTTTATAACTCAGTTATGTTTAGCAGTAACTTAAAAAGTTGAAAGCTACCTCCTGGCATCTTCTCCTGATGTGTTCTTCTCTTGATGTCTCGATTGCCTTCTCTTATTAGGTATCCATGAATGTAAAAAAAATCAATTGAGGGACAGAATAGAGTAGACAGCTCTGTGATTCATGGTGCTGAAATGTGCTGTTTGAGTGTAGCTTTTGTTGGTAGTCGATAGTTTGGAGTAAGTGATGCTGAAGTGTATTGAAGATGTGGGATAACAGGAGATGAAAGCCATGGGATATTGTGTTATGATGATTGGTCAGAGTATTTGTGAGAGTAAGTTGGTAAACAAAATGTATATGATCAAGATAGAAGGAAAGTGATTGACAGGAAGACAGCTAGCATCCTGTTAGGAAAAGTAAGGAAACGTATTGGGGAGAGAACTCAGGAATTGATGTTATTGGACTCCACCTACTTGAGATTACTCTATGAATGATCAGTAGGAGTATAGTCTCATCAAAGAACATATCTTTCTAAAGGAGTGCACATTTTACTGCTGCTGAATGTAGTGCAGCCTTGCTCTGGAAAGACGTCTGGAGTAACACTAGGACTCTTTCTTAGAAGGGTGTCATAGGTTATTATAGATAGATAGACCCAGGGATGTTTGATGGGGGGATGGAGCATGTTAATGTAAAAAATAGATAGGGCAGCTTGAGAACCTTAAGAGGTCGTTCCTTGGGGGAACAAGGCATCAGAGATATGTAGATAGGTATTGCGATCTAAACTTTTTGGTTAGCTTTGCACACTAAGTTCTGTTCTCTCTTCCACTTAATGTGTTTTTGAGTTTTTAGGTTGCAGTAACCTGGCATATATAAGATTGGCTAATTAGGGATGTAGATATTTTGTTTTAGTTGTAATGGTTTCGCATAGTGTGGATGGTTTAGATTTACCCACCTTGGAAGAGAGAAGAGTGAGGGGTAACCTGATCACAACCTTTAAGTCTTTAAAAGAGATGTAAGGATAGAGCAACCAGAGGACATTCCATGAAATTAAGTATGAACCTTAAGAATGTAAAGATATACATGTATAGTATAAGGGTGGTAAATGAATGGAACAGATTGACTGAGGACATGGCTAATGTAGACAGCATACATAAGTTTAAGAGGTATGATAGAGAATGTTCAAGAAATGGGGCTCCACAAGTGTAATACTCCCTTCCTGTATAGTGCAAGTAGGTAATTAGAGATAGGTAATTATATGCTTGGGTCCAGAAGCTGTAACAGGACAGGTTGATTTGCCATGCATCCTTCACCATCAAATTAAGGTACAGAACTAATCTTTCAAACAAAACCAGTTTTCTTTGGATTGTAAGGATGATTGCTTCTGAGGGGACTTTCTTTTCTCCATTTTTCATGTAAAAGGTTCAACTTTGTGAAGTGAGAGATGCATTGCTTCACATCATCAGGGTTGGTATTTGAGCTTTGGCATTTAGGGAAGATGGGATTTAGCACAAATCTGAGTCTTTTCTGGGTATTTTGATTCAGGCTAACTTCCAAAATGGACTTATTTTACATACTTTAGAAAGCCATCTAACCACTTCAGAGAAAGAGCTTCATTCTTTAATGTCGTTTTTCTTGGTTAAGTAATGGAATGGCTTAATTTCTAAGAAAGATAAGTTGTTTGATACTGGAAAATCATCGTCTAAAGAAACAGTTTTTAATTGATAAGCATGTATCGCAAAATCAAATGGATGGTATTATTAGAATGAACATAAGCCAGCGCAATGTTATTGAATGATTTTTTGAAGTTTTAGATTGGAGATAAATCTTTTGTAAACTGATGTTAATGGTGATGAAGTACAATTGAATTTATGCTTTGTTGATAAAGTTGTTTTATTAGGTCCTTCAGAGTAGTTTATTTAGTGCTACATAATAGTAAAGAATGTTGCACATAGAAAAGCATTTAAAGAAAATTGAGTCAGAAATGTTTCTTTTTCCCCATGGACTGTGAAACTCATAAGCTTATGAGGAGTTTTATTCCCCTGGGCCCACACCCTGGGAGTTCCATTGGACCCTGTCCAAAGATGATGGGGGTAACCCTCTACTGTTTGGGGAGGGGGCTCATTTCTCATTTTTCTAGAGTTCTCTGTCAATGATAATTTACTGCCAATCTTCCAATGGTACTCTTTAGTTATTTGGTTGCACAAAATGTTGATTCATTAAGTGGGACTAATTTTGTTTGTTTACACTTCCACCTTGATGTGCAAAATTGAAACAATTCATTTTGATATAGCATGGTAGTGTATTCATTATGCATTTATTGATATAATGATTTAGATTAAAAATTTTATAGGAATACGATGCTGTATATACTGTTGTAGCATATATATGCACTATCATCTTATTATGGGTTATATGAAATTGATAGAATAGTGTAAATAGATTAAGCATTTTTGTTCTTTAGCAGTGGATAAAATTAGTGATGAATGAAAGATTTTCAAAGAAATTTGTTGACCTGCATAATCTTCCCAGCAGTGCTTTTCTCCTAAAGTTTACAGTAATAGCCTTAGAAAGTGAATAATGGTAAAAATTATGGAGTAATTTTTGATATCAACAAATATAAAGAAAATAATCTTGTAGCATTACTGAAACAGTAGTGCATAGATGCTAACTGGAGTGACACAGGTATGTAAGTTGCATGTATTTCATTGTCTTCACATAACACAAGGATTTATGTGTATTTATTTGTACAGTACAGTAAGTGGAATTTGAACTGTAAGTTAAGTATTTGAATGTGCTTCATAATATCCATTTCTCCTGCTTTCTAGTGTGTTAAGCATCAGACTATGGTAGCTACTTTTTACCCATTTGCTGTGTCTCTTTTCTTTTCCACATCACCCCTTCAGATTTGCATTGCACAAAAATTGGCTATGCCAGGTGCTTTTGATGATACTATAGAATAATTGACTTTGGTATATTATTACTTATAGTAATAGAAAAATTAATTAATTATAATATTTTACTTGAACTTCATAGAAAATAAAGATTTTTAATATAGATTATTTTATAACAGCTGACTAAATCCTACCTTGGTATCATTGAATAGTGATTAGTAAAGTGAAATTATGAGATAGATTGATGCTCTGGGAAAAAATGTGCCAAAAACTTTATGATGTAATTCACTGATTTCTGAGGAAAGTGCTATAAAAAAGTAAGAAATGTAAAAACTGCATGAAAAGTACATTGTATATAACCTGCATCTCAGGCATTCATTTTATCACAAAGAAAAAAAGAAGATAACATCTCAGCATTGAGTTTGCTTTGTAACAAATTATGCTTTTTCTGTTATCATCACTGCATAAGCATTAGAAAGTAAACAATTAGACTTGAAACTTTTTGTAATCCAATAAGTTAAATCTCAGAATTTTTTTCTGTATTAGCTGAGACAGCACAGGCAGCTTGAGGCCCTGATCAAGGCCATTTCATTCCTGGCGCTACCTCGCAGAGGTAGGGTGTGGCGATGCTGTTTCCTGTGGAGGGGGTTGGTGCCAGGAATGGATGAAGGTGAGCAAGTATGAATATGTATATATGTATATGTATGTGCATGTATATATATATGTGTGTATATGAGTGGATAGGTCTTTCTTTGTCTGTTTTCTGGTGCTGCCTCTGATGCAGGAAATGGCGATCAAGTATGATAAATAAGTTATATATATATTGGGAGGTAAGTTTGAATGGAGAAAGACTGGAGGAAGTAAAGTGTTTTAGATATCTGGGAGTGGATCTGGCAGTGGATGGAACCATGGAAGCGGAAGTGAATCATAGGGTGGGAGAGGGGGCGAAAATTCTGGGAGCCTTGAAGAATGTTTGGAAGTTGAGAACATTATCTCAGAAAGCAAAAATGGGTATGTTTGAAGGAATAGTGGTTCCAACAATGTTGTATGGCTGCAAGGCGTGGGCTATGGATAGAGTTGTGTGTAGGAGGGTGGATGTGCTGGAAATGAGATGTTTGAAGACAATATGTGGTGTGAGGTGGTTTGATTGAGTAAGTAATGTAAGGGTAAGAGAGATGTGTGGAAATAAAAAGAGTGTGGTTGAGAGAGCAGAAGAGGGTGTTTTGAAATGGTTTGGTCACATGGAGAGAATGAGTGAGGAAAGATTGACCAAGAGGATATATGTGTCAGAGGTGGAGGGAACGAGGAGAAGTGGGAGACCAAATTGGAGGTGGAAAGATGGAGTGAAAAAGATTATGAGTGATCGGGGCCTGAACATGCAGGAGGGTGAAAGGCGTGCAAGGAATAGAGTGAATTGGAACGATGTGGTATACCTGGGTCGACGTGCTGTCAATGGATTGAACCAGGGCATGTGAAGCGTATGGGGTAAACCATGGAAAGTTGTGTGGGGCCTGGGTGTGGAAATGGAGCTGTGTTTTTGGTGCATTATTATATGACAGCTAGAGACTGAGTGTGAACAAGTGGGGCCTTTGTTGTCTTTTCCTAGCGCTACCTCACACACATGAGGGGGGAGGGGGATGTTATTCCATGTGTGGCGAGGTGGCGATGGGAATAAATAAAGGCAGAAAGTATGAATTATGTACATGTGTATATATGTATATGTCTGTGTGTGTATATATATGTGTACATTGAGATGTATAGGTATGTATATTTGCTTGTGTGGATGTGTATATATATACATGTGTGTGTGTGGGTGGGTTGGGCCATTCTTTCGTCTGTTTCCTTGCGCTACCTCGCTGACGCGGGAGAGTGACAAAGCAAAATAAATAAATGAATAAATAAATATATATTCATACATATTTGCCATTTCCTGTGTTAGTGAGATAGCATTAAGAACAGAGGACTGAGCCTTTGAGGGAAAATTGGAGAAAGTGAAGTGTTTAGATATCTGGGAGTGGACTTAGCAGCAAATGGAACCATGGAAGTGGAAGTGAGTCACAGATTGGGGTAGGGGGTGAAGGTTCTGGGAGCATTGAAGAATGTGTGGAAGGAGAGAACATTATCTCGAAGAGCAAAAATGGGTATGTGTGAAGGAATAGTAGTTCCAACAATATTATATGGTTGGGAGGCATGGGCTATAGATGGGGTTGTATAGAGGAGGGTGGATGTGTTGGAAATGAAATGTTTGAGGACATTATGTGGTGTGAGTTGGATTGATTGAGTAAGTGAGGAAAGGGTAAGAGAGATGTGTGGAAATAAAAAGGGTGTGGTTGAGAGAGCAGAAGAGGGTGTTGAAATGGCTTGGACCTATGGAGAGATTGAGTAAGGAAAGGTTGACAAATAGGATATATGTGTTAGAGGTGGAGGGAACAAGGGCAAGCGGGAAACCAAATTGGAGATGGAAGGATGGAGTGAAAAAGATTATGAGGAATTGGGTCCTGAACATACGGGAGGGTGATAGGCATGCAAGGAATAGAGTGAATTGGAATGATGTGGTTTGCCAGGGTCGACATGCTGTCAGTGGACTGAACCAGGGTATGTGAAATGTCTGTGGTAAACCATGGAAAGGTCTGTGGGGTCTAGATGTAGATAGGGAGCTGTGGTTTCAGTGCATTACACGTGACAGCTAGAGACTTAAAGTGAACGAATGTGGCCTTTTTTGTTTCTTTTCTTGGTGCTACCTCGCTGAAGCAGAGGTTAGTGGTGCTTTTTCCTGTGGGGCATGCTAGTGCTAGAAATAATGTAAAAATTTGTATTTGAAACACAGGTTCCTGTATGGAAATTTATCAGGATTACATATATAGTGAAACCATGCTAAAAGTGGGTGATCTTGTTCCAGTTCAAAAGTGAATGTCCTCACTAGACTTGCTGATGTAGATGTACCCCTTCATGAGTTCTGTTTACATAAATGAATAAGAATTTATTGAATTTAGCAGCCATTTAGCTGAAAACACACAGTTGAGGTATTACAGATATTACAGAACCGGGAGATCATTATAGTACCTAGGTAATGGATTATAAATGAGCTTAAGATCAGGGTGGGCTGGATATTTCCATGCTTAGGATATGCACATGGTTGAGGTAGAACTACATGATCAGGATGGCAGATGTACAGGAATGTTTACAAAGTAAACAAACATACATTACATGTGAGTATTATGATACCTATCCTGTCATCATTTCACTGAATTAACCTGGAATTTTTATACAACAAGGAATTATTATATCCAGTTGATCACAGTTAAAACTATTCACTGGGTAACATAAGGGAAGAAACCAACCATAGAGCCTTTTGTTTATGAACCAGGATCAGTATTGTGAAAATATATGGTTTATGTAAATACAGATATTATTAAATTCTTTTGACTGTAAGTTTGATAGATGTTACAGATGGTAAGGTCAGATGTTGCTGCAGACTTTATTGAGTTAAACTCTTCAGGAGCCATGTATCCTTATGTAAAAGTAGTCTACTGTTGTAGAAGGAAAGCAGTACTTAATTGTTTCTTCACATTGTAAATCAAACCAACAAGCAGAATTCTCTGACATTTGCAGTCATTGGTAATGAGTTTCACAAATTAGGATGTTTGATATCTTGTTCCAATTTTTTTTTTTTTTTTTGTATGTGTATGTGCCATTGTGCTCTTATTTTGAGATACATTAACTGACATGTACAACTGTGGATATGTTTTTGTAATGATACAGTCAGGTGCTGTAATGTTCTTTAAATGAATGTGGGTTGTGGAAGAGGCCTGAGATATCAATGATTGTGTATGAAATTAAGAATTATCTTATTTTGTGTAGAAAGTACATTTTATGCATCTTTTAGTCATCTTTTATGAATATTAAATTCAAAAGTAACAGTCCAATTTAGAGTCTTATTTCAACTATGTGTATTCCTGATTAGATGTCTAGCATGTAAGCAGAGTATTTTCATGGGTAGCTGAAGCTCCTCAGATGTTTTATTTTGTCACTGCAAGTGGTCCAAGTTGTATTTCTAAAGGTAAAGCTGTTCCTAGTTTCATGGGGTGGATTAAGCACTTAAAGCCACTCAGCTCATGCGTATTTACCCTCTGATCAATTTAAGAGTGTGACAGAGAGAACATAGTTTTCCACATTATCAGAGCTCTGTATAATCATTCACTGTGCACAATAAGTTATCATGAGGTGAAATTTGCACCCCAGTAAACTCATCCACCCTCGCATATGATCAGTGTCATGCTCATGGTGTTATTCTGATACATTCTTAGTCCTTTACAGATGATACATCAGATCCGTCCATTTCTTCCATCATGTACCTTTTCTCTCTGCCTCGTGTTTCTAGCTTTCATAGGCCATTTTCAACAGCTTTTCTCTTGCAGTCATTAACTAGTCTGTAACATCTTGAGTCTTGTTACCATACTTCACATGCATGAGGTTACACCATGAATGGAAGGTCACCTTTGGCAAGGCTGTATTGTTAGAAGTGGTCTTGCCATGGAACTTTTCACTCCAAATGAATCCCTCATTTTCTCGCTACTGTAAGTAGTGCAACCTTGGAGCTGCAGAGCTCCTGGAGAAGTTCTGGAGTAATGTATACATATATACCCCAACCTAAACCAGGTACACATAACCATACCTGAGGGAAGTACAGAAAGCTGGGTTGGCTGTGGTCCAACTACTACACCTAGGATTTGAACCTGGTTGGGCCTGTCTTTGAATTTAGCCAACAATGATAACCTGTACACTCTGAATGCTTTGCCCATACATCTTTTTAGATGACTTCTATACCCCTCTATCTTTTTTTTTTTTTTTTACCTCCAACCTTTACTCTATCTTAATTCCTTCTATATTTTGTTATATGTTAATTTTTGTCATTCTTATTTTTAACTTGTCTTTATGTGGGAAGCCTAAAAGTTCACATTCAAATGAAAAAAAAGCTGAACAGTTACTTTGTACTGTGCCATGTATGTTTCCTGCTCCACACTTACTGCCTACTTGTGCATGAAATCTTTCAGAGGAATAGTAATACTTTTTCATGCATCACAGTCTTTTGCACTTATACTCTTCACTGCCATCGTTTTGGAACATTCTTAAGAAATACCTGAACTCCTATATGGTTAACAATTCCTCCCCATTATGCTGTTCTTTACATTTCTCTATTTTATAGAATCTTGGTCTTTTAAAAACTGTCATTTTCCACCACGTGCAAATGTGAGTAAATTAACTTTTTCATATTAATTTTTTAACCATTTTGCTGAGCTCCTTCAAGTGATTTGGTAAACAGCACTTTATTATCCCCCTGCAACAAATATAATAGGTTTCCATTCGTTCTTGACATAGCTATACCTCAATCACCCCAGAAATACCAATGGCATTACATAACTCATGTTTATTTCAGATGTCACACTGATATTCTGACAGCACTACACACTCTTGGTTGCATTCTTTGGAATAGGAATTTCTGTAAATCCATTTTTATTTACGTTGTCCTTTGCCTTCCCCAAACTTTTATGTGGCACAAATTGTACTGTTTCCTTTTTTTTTCTGTTGGTCCTCACAACTTTCTTTATCCCTGATGCCTCCTTGTTCTTCACTTTCTTATTATTCATTAATTCACAAATGTGTAATTGCCTGTTTTGATATGAGCCATTTTCCAATTGCATGTTTCATTCTCATTCATCCTTCAAGTCACTGCCATTGTTTCTGATATTCCTTACTTTCAGTGATAGTGTCTGATGAGTACTTAGGAATACTCTGACTTTTAATTTCATTAGTCTCTTGACAGGTTTATTTTTGTGTATTTTTCTTGACTGACAATTTGGTTCTTATGCTTCACTTTGTGATATAGTTAATCTATATTACAACATTAGTTTACTGATTATTTGGAAAATGCATGACAAATAAAAGTATTATAGTATGGTAGGTATGTATTTTAATGAAGCCCTATACATTTCCCTGTATTGTGTAAAATGCTTTTCTGAAAACTTATAGCAGTTCATGTATTGTGCATTATATAACAATTGTTAGAGGATTTAGATTCCCTAAGGATTTTTGGTGTGTGTAATGAGAACAGGAAATGTAATGCTTTATTCGACTTTCTGTTACCTACGTATATTTCAGATGTCTCTATAGTACAGCATAATACTTAATGTTGATGTATAAGAACTAGAAAGTTGGGCATTGTCTATGTAATAATTAAGATGAAGGTAAAATGTAATGCGTTATCTTAAGTGTTGGTAAAAGTGTGGATTAGATGTATATGACAGGAATCCTTAGAAGATAGGATATTATTGGATGCCTTTGGCCTAATTCACATAAGATATATTTCTCTAAAGGATTATAGGTAGATGGAGTAGAGTTCAGTGTTATTGTGAGGAAAGGAAAGTGTGCTATGTTAAGAGGGAGGAATTTGATAAAAGTACTGAACTAACAGAAGGGCTTCAATTGCTTTTGTGACTTGCTTCTCACTGTTTGAGAAACAAAGATAGTCACTTATTATGAACAGTTCATTTGTAGAAAGATTTATATGCTGCTGAGTAAGGGATGGAGGGTGAAAGTAAAAAAAAAAAAATCTTCAGTAAGCCATCCAGAAATGATTGATATAGCCTGTGGTCTGTAAAATTTCTAAGGGTTGTGATCAGTGCTATACCAGTGACAGCAACAAATTTGTTTGAGAGAGATGAATGAGAGGAAGATACGATACAGATCATAAGAAATTAGATATGACTATTAAATATCAGCTTGAAGTATATGAGTATTTGGTATTTATTTTCAAAACAAGATATTAAAGGTCAAGAAATAGTGATCAACAAATGGAGGGTACTGTAGTGATTGAAATGACAATAGATTCAAGGAAAGGCCAAAGGCAAAATTATAGAAGACTGAATAGCTTCTTAGAAAAAGTTATATATGTTGGTTACTCAAAGAGAAGTAAAGAGATATTTTGGTTAGTCATAAGAAATGACCAGTGCCTGAAATGTTTAGAAAGAATTCTGATAAAATGCTGTTTACATTGCTGAAAAAGGCCTGAAGCACTTGTTTTCTCACTGGTGATATGAAATGAGTAAGAAACATAAACTGAAGTTTTTTACATTTAGATATGATGTTATATAGTAATTAGTTGTCTCAGTTTAATGAGCAATTTCTGTCAGGTTCTGAATGTTTCAAGTTTTGTGTTTCTTTGGATTGGTCCAGGTATCATAATTTTTCCCATGTCCTTAAATAAGTAAAAAGTCATATCTACTTATTCAGATATGAGAGACTTGCCCATAAAATTTCGGCAATACTTTTTTGTCTAAACCAATAAGACTGAAAATTCCTCATGTCTAAGATTTGAATGCCAGGTCAGACAAATCAGACTAAGGATTTTAGCACCCTTGGTTTATTGTATATTAGATATAGTAAATTGATACATAAAAGTATCTCACAAATCGTATAGCAATGGGCTAAAACCCAGATTGTATCAGTTGAACCATGAATGAGCATGAAGTAAGCAATTACTGTATTAACGCATACAAAATTAGAGTTAGACGTTACCTCTATAATCTTGTTCTTTTAATTGGATAGGGAGGTACTGTTTGCCAAGTATACAGTTTACTAGATACAGATAAGGAAATGCAATAGATTACTAAGAGATGCAGATAAGGTGATAGACTTAAATCTCGCACAGACATTTTTCAGTTCTTTCCTTTTAAGATTAGTAAAAATGGCATTTATGAACGTATTCTAGAGTTCCATCAACAAAGACAGGCACAAAAATTTGCAGTCATACCAATCCTCAGAGGAAGTCTTAAAGCATGTATACCTTTAGGTAGCTGGAGTGTCTCTTGTGACAATACATACTCGTTTTGTGTTCTTATTTTTATTTAGCAATGTATTTTCACTATTTCCATACTGTGTGCAGTATATACATTTAGATTATTGACATTTTGTATTATGTTTTAAAGAGTGTTGTAAGAAATCCTGAAGGCAAGGAATTGTGTTGCTCCCATAGGACTTACATAGAATAAGTTTTTATGTTAGCTCAGTAGGCTGGGCTGTTGATATGTATTTACTGTTGCCCATGAATTTCCTGTTGACTTTCCTCTTCCCAAAAACTCTTTGGCTCAACATGTCAAAAGTCAACTTAATGTACCTTGGTGGTTTCAGCATACTTGCTTGTATAGATATTGTTCTCCATGGCTAAAAAATTCACATAGCTGAGCACTTAGGTGTTGCTTGCCATTTTCAAATATATGTTATCAGTAGTTTAGAAAATTAGCTCAGTACAACACAAAAAGCAGAGTGCTTTCATATTATGCAGTGTTTTTATTCCAAAGGACTTTTGTGCCTGCTTCATAGAATTCCTATTTTGTGAAGTAAGATTTTTATTATGATGAAAAAGGTGAGAATTTTACTGTTTTCAGATCAGAAAATTCTTTATGGAGAGATTATTCAAGGCTTATTTAATAACTGATGAACAGTTATCAGCATTTACATATTTACATAATTTTATGTAACTGTTGGACTTATTTTATGAGACTCTTGAGACTGCTCCTCATAGAAGCTGGGTTAGTTGGGTTCTTTTAAGATGAGAAGGCCTGTGACAATATCATATTCCTTTCTGTTCACTGACAACGATACTACCTTGTCAAAGGTGATTGCATGCTCTTAACACCCTTATTCATATATAATTTACTTACAGTGTTGTTTTAGATACCATCAGGACTCTCTTTGTGGGACCCTTGCAGCTTCAAAGCTGTTTTGCAAACAGAAGCAGGGAAATACCAGCTCCTGCTTATCATCCTTTAGGAGTGAGAAGTACTTTGATGAGACTCGACAAGCTTTCATCAACTGATTGTGATATATCTCTGCCCAAGGTGACTTTTCACTTGCAGCATAACCTCGAACAGGCAGTTTTCAATAGCTTGTACACACACACTGATGAACCTCAGAAAGGCAATTTTCAATAGCTTTACACACACACACTGATGAAATTTCCTCATGCTGAAGATGTGTGTAGATGCACCCACAAAAAACTCTTGAAATAATATTCAAGATGTTGCTGGAAAAAGGCAGAGTGCCAGTGAAGTGATAAAAGACAAATGTCATACATTTTTATAAGAAAGGAAACCAGTCTGAGCTTTGACACATAGACTGGTTTCCTGACGAGTATGGTGTATAAGGAAATGGAAAAGATATTCATAGAGCAAATGAATGATTTCCTTCAGGGGAGAAATTATCTTAGTGAGAGACAAGTTAGTTTCAGGGAAGGAAGGTTATGTGTAACAATATCTTAGATTTCTACAAGAGATTGAGTTCAGTACTGAACAAAAGAGAAAGCCGGGTGGATTGTTTGTGCTGTGTCTGAACTCTCATTAAGCATTTGACTATACCACAGGGGAGGATAATAAAGAAGCTGCATCACCAAGTGAAATAAGGGGGATTCCTTAAAAAGCAAATGAGGTTTGATGGTACTTCTCTAGATGTCCTAGAGTCTGTTCAGTTAAAGAAATTATTAAAACATCAGGAACAATTTTTGCAGCTGATTGACAAATAGAGAGAGGGAAGGTTGGTACAAACAGGTATGCAGGAAGTTAAGTGAAGCTGTTGAAAAGGATATTATGCACTGTTATATTGGCAGCAGTCAAGGAAGTTTATGTCATAGTTCATGAAGGGTTTACAAAAGTATAGATGCTCCCCGACTTACTGTGGTTCGACATGATTTTTCAACTTTAGAATGGTGCAGTATTCAACACTTTATTATAGAATAAGCTTTATTTTAGATGATTTGGCCAACTTTTGGCTAATGTAAGTGTTCTGAGAATATTTAAGGTAGGATAGGTTAAGCTGTGATATTTGGTAGGTTAGATGTATAGTATTAAAAGTATTTTCGACTTAAAATATTCAGCTTACTATGGGCTTACCAGAACGTAACTGCATCGTAAGTCAAGGAGCATCTGTATAAAGCTCACAGGAAAACTGCTTGTTAACTAAAAGAGAAATTTTAGAGAAATTTGGGGTTGCAGAGAGTGACAATTCAACTGAAGGATCAAGCTGAAAAGTGGATAGCACCAAAATTAGAAAGTAATAAAAGTGGCAGTTGCAGTTTTGATGATAAAGAAGAATTGATGGTTAGAATCACAATATAAGAGGTTACCTAGTTATGGTTATGTTTTACTTGGAGTTATCTGACTAGGAGGTACTTAACCAAGCTTGAAAATTTAATGACATTGTGGGATTTTTGTTGGGTATTCATCAGATGTGATAAAGGAAGAAAGAAAAGCAAAAAATACAGTCAGAAGACATAAAATTTAAGACAACAAATGAAGCAAGAGGAGAAAGCAGCAGCACCACCATCTCAGAGAGGGCAGGAGTATGAGGAGGCGATAGTGTCAGACCGGAATAATGTATTCCAATGATGCTGGATTGATAGTTAGTAGATGTTTATGTCAGAGTGAAAGTAATGTATTCTGTTGTTACAGGATTAATAGTTAATGGTAGAGAGCTGTTATTCAAAGATCATACAAGTGAAATTGCCGTGAATTTTTTTTGAGTTATGGAAACAAAGCGTACTAAAAAGATTAGATTTTACCTGTTCTGACCAGAGGGGTACATGGTAGGAAGGAGAGAAAGGGAAGGCAAACTAGGGGGAAGATCAGCCTTCTTAATAAAAGACTGGCCTTAAGTTTCAAGAAATAGTGGAGGATGGCCCTTCAGACAATCTATAAAGGGAAGAGTAATTGAAGGGAAGAATTGCATGGTGGTGTTTATAGTATATAATCCTCCAAAGAATTGCTGTGATCCAGAACAAATGTATAATGAAAACAACATGAAGTTGTAAAATACTTGCTTCTCAGAGTTGGAAAAGTATTGATACTGGGGATTTCAATTATAAAGAGACAGATAGAGAATTAGGATTCTCATGATGATAGAAAAGTCATGGAGACACAAGTTTTTAGAATATATATTGGAAAATTTCCAATAAAAAGAGATCAATGAGCACACTGGGATGAAATGGACTGTTACTTCATACATGCAAGAATGGATTTTGAGAATATTGTACATGATATTCCATTTAGAAAAATTTTTAGATTTATCATGTAGTTTATGTTGCATTATGTGGTATCTGAGGTCATTAAAGGAGCAGAGGTGAGACAAGATATACAAAGGAGATATAATCATAGAAGCTACACAAACCAAAACAATTTCTATGGTAACATAGATTGGAAAATGGAAGCTCATTAGCCAGGAACCAAGGCTTTGTGGTGAGAAGTTCTTTGAAAGGTACAGTAAAGGAGTAGGAAAATCAGTACCTCCAGCTTCAAATACAAAGGGACTGGTAAGAAAGAGGGAAAAATGGTTTAAGGAAAGATGTTGGAAAGCAAAGGAGACTCAAGATGTGCAGCAGCAAAGATGTTAATGTCACTCCAGCCTGCCAATATTTGCAAAGTAAAAGATAGCAAGGATCTAGTAAACCAGGATAAGGAAGGAAAAGCAAAGAAACTGGAGAAGAATATTATGAACAAGTAAGAAAATAATAGAGTTATAAATTCATCAGGAGTCATAAGAGAATAATAGAGTTATAAATTCATCAGGAATCATATGTCATTCAAAGAGGAGCTAATAAGAGATTTAGATGGAAGATTTGTAAAGAATTATGTAAGGATATGAAAACTGAATGACAAGTTCAAATGTGTTTTCACAGCAAGAGGTACTTTAGCTCCAACACCAGAGGGAGTTTTTAGAAAACATTTGAGATATCTACATTAGACAATAACTTCTTAAAAGTCTTGACCCAAACAAGGCCCATGGTCCTGTTGAAATTTCACTATAGTTGCTGAAGATGGTTGCAGATACAGTAGGTAAATCACTTTTTGAAATGCTATTCAAGATGTCACTGGAGAAAGGTAAATTCCTCTGGGATTGGAAAATGGTAAACTTCATACTTATCCTTATGAAAAGAAACTGGGATCAAGCACTGCACTGATAAATATTTTGCATAAGGTTCTGAATAAAATAATTGAGAATTAATCGAATACCCTCATTGGCCATTTCCCATCAGGCACACTGTAACCAGTCATTTTAGATGTAAATGTGTTAATGGTATTTACATTCATGTCAGCATACATTTCATGTATCCAATCAACCAGTAATATGTAGGAATTTGAGAGCATCACTAACTTGACTTCGGGTTAACATTACCACAAATGATGAAAGTCACAGTTGTGTTTACAATGTAATTTTTTTTTTTGTAATGAGATCATTTTAGAAAATATGTAATTTTGCATCATGTGTTGAGACAAAATACAGTACTACTGTAAATGAATTGAGCCATGGGGCTACAGATATAGAGGCAAACGAGTCCTTTTGATATATTTGTGAATTACCTGGTTGCTGAGTAAGTGTATGTGTATGAGAAAAAGTTTTTTCTTTTTTTGAGCTTCATTCATTAATTTTCTTAGTTCATTTAAATCAGGAATGTATGGAAGCAGAGGTACAAAAGGCTAAGAAGCAGCACTGAAGTTCTCTAGTTATGGAGACTCTGTTGCCATGGCCACCCCCTCGAACAGGTGTCAGAGATATAGATAAATAGATAGCAGATGGTTGAATATAAGGAAGCAGTTGTAAGAGCTTAAAAAGTTCTGTCTTGCTGAATGAAATGGCATGTGACTATTATTACAAGGCCCTTAAGGTTATAATGTTTACATATGTTTCTTTACTTATATTTTGTTCGAAACAGCAACATTGTAAGAACTTAAAAAGTTCTGTCTTGCTGAATGAAATGGCTTGTGACTATTATTACAAGGCCCTTAAGGTTACAATGTTTATATATCTTTCTTTACTTATATTTTGTTCGAAACAGCAAGGTATTATCTTCAGTGATTTTTATATTGTATACCGTATTGGAATTTTGATATTCATTGTAAACATGAAATAAAATATTAATATACCATTGGTATTGTGTACTTCCCTTTCCCCAACAGGAAAAATAGAATTAAGGATTTATACCGTTCTTTAAGGTCACACATGGATTAAAGCCATCCCTAAGATCAGTACAAGAATTTTTTCTTGGGGGAACCTAAGTGATTGGCCTTCTTGTTATCAGTAATTACTTGTGACAGGAGGTGCTACAATGACCCCTATTTTCTTTTATCAAAATTCCATAAAATGAGGAGAGGAGGTTCAGAAAAGCCTGTCTTTTTTTTTTGGCTGAAATATTATAGCAGATTACTCCCACACACTAGACTCCTCAATCCTCAAAGACACCACCCTTAAAGAAAACACATAGTAATATATGACTCCGTGAATAAGCCATCCTTAATGTCACCACATTGGCGTGAACCATCCAAATTTTTTTTCTGTAATACGAACTCTTACAAAGATTGAGCTCAAACATTAAGATGCTAATTTTTGGTCATTATTACAGTTGATGGGTGTTATACAGGCATCCATTTTCTTATCAGTTAGCATATAAAAAGTCCATAATACTTAGAACCAAGCATATCTAGGAGGCTCTTCCTTCACCCCTCTATTAGTCACAGTGGAATTTAAAGCCTGCTGTATAATAAATTCTTCAAGGATACCTTTTGAATCCTTCTTTTCTGCCCACGGAGCTTTTCATGCCTCCTCCTTATTCTAACGTATTATCTTTGCCGCTGCCCACATGAGCTATCTGTATGTAACCCTGCCACCAAAGCCTGGACCTGAGGCATGCATCTGGCAGCTATTACAATAGTTTCTACCATTGTAATACCTCCTCCTTTCCCCAAAGTTTCAAGGTGTTAGGCTCTTTAATGTGTACCAAGAAGTGGTTGAAGATACCTGTAAGTGCTTGGACTGTAAATGAACCATAGAGTTTTATGGGGAAGTTTGATATGTTGTTAGGTTCTGTTGTGTGGGTTTTCAAAGGTTTTTAGTTGCATTGTTTATATCGTGCTGCAGAGTGGGTCGTACCTGGTTGGCTTGTGTAGTTTTTTTCATTACTTTCTAGATTAGGCTTGCGATTGGTTCGTGACTTGATTTTGAGTGTTGTGTCATGAGGATGTTTCTAAGTTCTAGGGAGAAGGGAGGTCACTACAACAGAAGTGCCTCATGCATGGAGGATGATGGGTTGGTGTAAGTCTTCTTTAAGGTGCATGAGAATTGTTTGCTGTGGGCTTTGTGGCTTGTTGTGATTACTGTTCATATGTTATGGGGAGAGAGTCTTACACATGTGTTGCCCCAACTCTTAACCTAGTAGTTTAGTGATGGATTCGAACCTATACGCTCGACCCTGGGCGGCCCGTGAATGCGTCATGGTCAGGAACGCTAGCATACACTCCACTGTTGACACCTGTCAGTGCCAATTGCAACAAGGTTTTGTAACTCTATTATATTCTTCAAGGAGTTCATGATGGCATCACTTATCCCATTAGCATAATTTATTGTCAGTCAGCTCAACAAAGTCGCAAGTCGTTACAACCTTACCTTCGTAATAGAACCGGATAGCGATACCCAATAGTTTCGTTACCGTAATGTCATTATTCTCGTCAAACAAGATGATAAACTGATGATTATCTACATCACTTTTTAAGACACTATTAAAATGTGGGGCATTCACTTTGCACACAACTGCCCTTATTTCTTTAATTTGAAATTCTTGCATCCTCTACTGTCCGCAAATCGTCTTTGCCCAGCTTACTGAGATGGTGAACAACACGGGATTGAACAATGTAGTCATGTCATGAATTCTGATCTGCAGTGAATGGTGATTAATTTCCTTCAGTCACCCGTGTGACATCACTCACTTCATCCAACGGAATTGTGGTTTGTCTTTGAGTACTAAATGGCTCTTCAGCTTCGTGTTTTGCTGTGTATTTCAATGCCACTAAGTTTGGCAGACAATGGCTGTACTTGCAAAGATATTTTGTGTCATCCTCTTCAACTTTTCTGAACCACTTTTCATAATTGGGTCTTCCCACCACTCTGCTCTGAAGTGTGGAGTATATTTCTTACTCATTGTGGTGTTCGTTAAATGTAATGGCCTGCACACACACACACACAACCAACAATGTTACTGTCCTTCATGGCCCATGGATAGTTCTGAACCTCAATTAACCAGTGGGACTTGAAGAGGGGGAGCCTGTGGAATACGCCCGAACTCGACCCGTTCAAAAAAATTTCGAACATGTTCATTTCGATGTAGATTAATTACGAGCTATATCTTTATTGTTTTCCTTTTTATTCTAATAGATTACGAGTGAACTTCCCAAATCACATTTACATTCTAATTGATGTTTGAATTTCCTCATATTTTGAAATGACACTATGTTTGGCGCTAAATACAAAAAAGACGCCGGAAAACGCGCTAAGGAACTATCTATCTCTATATAAACCGCTATATCTAGCGCCAAGAGCGCTAAGTTTGGCAACTCTGTATAATGATGATAACGTCCAAAGAAATGGCACTGTCCTTTTTCCTTCTCTTCATTTCTTCATTATCAGAACCAACCTCATTCGCGTCCTTCACTCCTGAGAACAATCGAGAGCCAATTTGCCTGTCGCTTCGCTATAACAGCTGTTTTGTCTGTCCAAACGAATAGACTTCACGCATGCGCAGGCTCGGTCGCTCACCAGCCCCGTTGGGTTCTGAGAACGTGGCGCGTGCCAAGTATAGTGACAGTCAGCTTGCCAGTGATGTGAAGGCGACGATGCAGCACACTGCAGTTCTTCTATACAAGTAAGTCTCAACGAAAATGGAGAGGGGGTTTGGGGGTTTGATCATCCCCCTCAACTGCTTTTCAAAGTGGGTCAGGGGGGACTTGTTCCCTTTCCCGTCCCGCCGCCATTGCCAGCAGTACCCCCGAGACGTGACCTCGAGATGCCTGACATAATTTTAGAGGGTTGACAGAGTCTGTTTGCAAGGCAAATTGAAAGTGGAAGTAACCAAGTATTAATAAGCCGTGTCGGAGGACGTGTACTGCAGCCTCGAACGTACGAAAAAAGAAGGGATAATTATAGAAATATAAACAACTGGGGGTGTTCAGTAGGACGCTATAGATACAGGCTCTAAGTAAATCATTTTTTGTGTTTCCATTTCTTTGTGATGTTACCGAATCTCGTGTTATTTCTGTGGTATTTTGATGTACAAAATACTGCATTCTTAGCATGTGATGTACAAATTGTTCATTTTTTTTTTTTTGGTCATCATAGTCTACAGCTATAGATTCGTCTTTAAAGGCCAAAAATTCTGTAAAGAAAAAAGAAAAAATGTCAAGAAAAAGATGGAGGTCACTCCTTTAATCTGGCTTGTTATACTTTAAGAAATGTGTTCTTGGTTAGGTATATATATATATATATATATATATATATATATATATATATTTTTTTTTTTTTTTTTTTTGTATACCTCGTCGCTGTCTCCCGCGTTTGCGAGGTAGCGCAAGGAAACAGACGAAAGAAATGGCCCAACCCCCCCCATACACATGTACATACATACGTCCACACACGCAAATATACATACCTACACAGCTTTCCATGGTTTACCCCGGACGCTTCACATGCCTTGATTCAATCCACTGACAGCACGTCAACCCCTGTATACCACATCGCTCCAATTCACTCTATTCCTTGCCCTCCTTTCACCCTCCTGCATGTTCAGGCCCCGATCACACAAAATCCTTTTCACTCCATCTTTCCACCTCCAATTTGGTCTCCCTCTTCTCCTCGTTCCCTCCACCTCCGACACATATATCCTCTTGGTCAATCTTTCCTCACTCATTCTCTCCATGTGCCCAAACCACTTCAAAACACCCTCTTCTGCTCTCTCAACCACGCTCTTTTTATTTCCACACATCTCTCTTACCCTTACGTTACTTACTCGATCAAACCACCTCACACCACACATTGTCCTCAAACATCTCATTTCCAGCACATCCATCCTCCTGCGCACAACTCTATCCATATATATATATATATATATATATATATATATATATATATATATATATATATATATATATATATTATACTTTGTTGCTGTCTCCTGCGATAGCGAGGTAGCGCATAGAAACAGACGAAAGAATGGCCCAACCCACCTACATACACATGCATATACATACACGTCCACACACGCACATATATATACCTATACATCTCAACGTATATATATATATATATATATATATATATATATATATATATATATATATATATATATATATATAGTGCCATTGTACAAAGGCAAAGGGGATAAGAGTGAGTGCTCAAATTACAGAGGTATAAGTTTGTTGAGTATTCCTGGTAAATTATATGGGAGGGTATTGATTGAGAGGGTGAAGGCATGTACAGAGCATCAGATTGGGGAAGAGCAGTGTGGTTTCAGAAGTGGTAGAGGATGTGTGGATCAGGTGTTTGCTTTGAAGAATGTATGTGAGAAATACTTAGAAAAGCAAATGGATTTGTATGTAGCATTTATGGATCTGGAGAAGGCATATGATAGAGTTGATAGAGATACTCTGTGGAAGGTATTAAGAATATATGGTGTGGGAGGCAAGTTGTTAGAAGCAGTGAAAAGTTTTTATCGAGGATGTAAGGCATGTGTACGTGTAGGAAGAGAGGAAAGTGATTGGTTCTCAGTGAATGTAGGTTTGCGGCAGGGGTGTGTGATGTCTCCATGGTTGTTTAATTTGTTTATGGATGGGGTTGTTAGGGAGGTGAATGCAAGAGTTTTGGAAAGAGGGGCAAGTATGAAGTCTGTTGTGGATGAGAGAGCTTGGGAAGTGAGTCAGTTGTTGTTCGCTGATGATACAGCGCTGGTTGCTGATTCATGTGAGAAACTGCAGAAGCTGGTGACCGAGTTTGGTAAAGTGTGTGAAAGAAGAAAGTTAAGAGTAAATGTGAATAAGAGCAAGGTTATTAGGTACAGTAGGGTTGAGGGTGAAGTCAATTGGGAGGTAAGTTTGAATAGAGAAAAACTGGAAGTAAAGTGTTTTAGATATCTGGGAGTGGATCTGGCAGCGGATGGAACCATGGAAGCGGAAGTGGATCATAGGGTGGGGGAGGGGGCGAAAATCCTGGGAGCCTTGAAGAATGTGTGGAAGTCGAGAACATTATCTCGGAAAGCAAAAATGGGTATGTTTGAAGGAATAGTGGTTCCAACAATGTTGTATGGTTGCGAGGCGTGGGCTATGGATAGAGTTGTGCGCAGGAGGATGGATGTGCTGGAAATGAGATGTTTGAGGACAATGTGTGGTGTG
Source organism: Panulirus ornatus (assembly GCF_036320965.1). NCBI lineage: Eukaryota > Metazoa > Arthropoda > Malacostraca > Decapoda > Palinuridae > Panulirus > Panulirus ornatus. The sequence continues at coordinate 71,902,629 of NC_092243.1, read as the reverse complement.
AGGTGGTTTGATCGAGTAAGTAACGTAAGGGTAAGAGAGATGTGTGGAAATAAAAGGAGCGTGGTTGAGAGAGCAGAAGAGGGTGTTTTGAAATGGTTCGGGCACATGGAGAGAATGAGTGAGGAAAGATTGACCAAGAGAATATATGTGTCGGAGGTGGAGGGAACGAGGAGAAGAGGGAGACCAAATTGGAGGTGGAAAGATGGAGTGAAAAAGATTTTGTGTGATCGGGGCCTGAACATGCAGGAGGGTGAAAGGAGGGCAAGGAATAGAGTGAATTGGATCGATGTGGTATACCGGGGTTGACGTGCTGGCAGTGGATTGAATCAAGGCATGTGAAGCGTCTGGGGTAAACCATGGAAAGCTGTGTAGGTATGTATATTTGCGTGTGTGGACGTATGTATATACATGTGTATGGGGGTGGGTTGGGCCATTTCTTTCGTCTGTTTCCTTGCGCTACCTCGCAAACGCGGGAGACAGCGACAAAGAAAAAAAAAAAAAAAAACATTGGAAAGGATCACAATTTTGCGCGTGATCAAGTATATTCCTGCGTCCACGTGTTTCATTTTCCCCGTGGACTCACTGGAGTATATGTACGTGTATGTGCATATATGTGTACATGTGTATATGAGTAAATGGGTCTTTCTCTGCTTCCTAGTGCTACCTTGCTGATGCTGGAAACAACGATCAAGTATTGTGAATAAGTGAATATATTATATTTATATTCATTTATTATACTTTGTTGCTGTCTCCCGCGTAAGCGAGGTAGCGCAAGGAAACAGACGAAAGAATGGTCCAACACACCCACATACACATGTATATACAGACATAAACGTCCACACACGCACATATACATACCTATACATTTCAACGTATACATACACATACATACATATACATATATACACATGTACATATTCATACATGCTGCCTTCATCCATTCTCGCCGCCACCCCGCCACACATGAAATGACACCCCCACCCTCGCGTGCGTGCGAGGTATCGCTAGGAAAAGACAACAAAACCACATTCGTTCACACTCAGTCTCTAGCTGTTATATAAAATGTCTGTAAAATGTGTGTGTGTGTGTGTGTGTGTGTGTGTCATTGGGAGCATTGACTCGTCAGAGAACTTCTCACTACAGAGGAGTCTTCATTTTCCTGCAGCTGGAAGTAGCACAGCTTTAGGCTGCTCGAGACTTTAGAATGGTCTTGAGTAACACCTGGATGTTTTCATAGAAATTAGTCTTGGGGTAATTATAACTAAATATATGAACCCTTACTTTACCTTCCTGCCCTGGGAGTTTTCCCCGTTCTTGTAAGGCTCCAGCTGCACTCAGGATGCTGGCTACATCCACCAGTCAAGACCACAATTCATAAAGGGTTGTGATGTTGTTTGTGTGTCTGTGCAGCACGTGCAGTGTCATTGAGTAGTATGTACTTAGTGTCTACTTTATGGTAGTTGCTTCATGGCCATGAGGGGTCTTGGGGTATGTTGAAATGGTGTTTGTAGTGATGGGTGATGTCCAGAATGTGAGATTGGGATAAGTGTTCGTCTGGGGAGTGTGGTTATTGATGGGTGTATATCTTGCGGGTTGGAATTTGAGATTGAGTTGGGAGGCCATTTATTTTGATTTCTTCATACCTTTTTGCCATTTTCTGCATTAGTAAGGTAACTCAGGAAAAGAAAAAGAACGGCCGCATTCACTCCTGTTCTCTAGCTGTCATTTGTGATGTACCAATACCAATGCCCCCAATCCACAGCAAGGCCTCACAAACCTTTTCATGGTTTACCCTAGCCATATCATATGCCCTGGTTCTTTTGACTGTCAGCATGTTGACCCCTGTATACGAAATCGTTTCAGTTCAGAAAAGAAAAGCTCTTTCGAATGAAAAGAATGAACAAATTATTAGGTGTTTTGAATTCATTGAAAATTGCCACACTAAGGGAACATTAAGTACATATAATTGTCACAATTGAGCCTCTAATGAAGGCAGAAAGAGGCAGACCAAGTACACAGCAAGTATGGAAAGGGTTCCCTAAACATTAACCATACTAGTACAGCTATGGTCCTTTATGGACTACCTTCCTCTGTTTTTATTAATATGTTATATGGATTATGAAATGTCACAATTATAAGATGTGTACTGATGTTAATTTTTCTCTTCTTTAGAGCAAGCACCTTAGTAAGAGGATTCTCCCTTGGAGAGGTAGGGAGCAAAGAAGTGTAGACTAGAATAGCATAGCATCTCATCCCCTGAACCATGGCTGCTTCAGCTGCTCTTCCCACATCCTTAGTTGAGATCACTGTGTCTGGCAGGTAAGTTTTCCTCATCCACTTTGTGGGAGATATTGTTTACCTTAAATCTTTGTTCTTTTACCTGATGTTGTCATATTAAGAGTGATTGCTGTATTACCTGTTTTGAGACATTTGGAACATATGGTATATACAGTATTTATGAAATGCTCTTGCTCAAGGAAATTTATCACATTTTTCTACAACAAAAATTGAAGCTGTTTGTAGCATCATTTATGTAAGATTATTTCAAGGTTCTCCACATTCATTTTTCTCTTGTCATTTGTCTTATAATGATTTGTACTGTATATCATCAATATCTTTTGACATAAGGGAGTACAGTATAGTTGAAGAACTTTCTTCAGAGAAGTCCATCATTTCATTGCACTTGGAAGTATTGCAGTCTTGGAGCTGCAGGAAGAACAGGAGTTTTGGTTTAACACCAGGACCTTTTCAGGACCCTTTCAAAATAAGTATCCCAAGGCAGTGGTAAATGAATTTATGAAAATGTGTAGATAATTTATTTAGATTTGCCCATGTTTTCTTACTCTTTGAAACACTCAGTTCTCTCTCCTAGGTAGCATCCAGTTAATACATTTTCTGTCACCAATAGATATTGCAGTGTTGCACAGGCCAGTGTTTTGGCCAACATTTTGAAGTATGGAAAACAATGACCAGGCACATGCTATTGGTCCAAGCCATGGTGGGAGGAGCACATGCCAATAAGTAATGGGAGCAGTGGCAAAAACAGTCCCTGCATTACAGGGAGAGAGCAATATCATAGTGGTGGACAAACGGGATGGCTGCAGAGTTAATATCAGGAGAAGGAATGATATAGAATTTTTTTGATTAAGCTCTTGCAAATGGGGAGATGGACAAAGAACCACTGGATATATGTGAGCTTTACACAGTGGCAGCATTTTAAAGTGAGGTTAAGAGGTGCTGCTACTGTGACATGGGCTCAAAAGTTGGGAAAAGTTTTTAATTTCGGTGCCTCAAGGGAATACTCTAGTTTTTGGAGTATCCAAGTCTCTCTCTCTCTCTCTCTCTCTCTCTCTCTCTCTCTCTCTCTCTCTCTCTCTCTCTCTCTCTCTCTCTCTCTCTCATTAACCTTAACCTTCCAAAACATCTTTTTCTCTCAAATATTTATTGTTCCTCATTCCCCCCAACTCATGTTTTCCGTCATTTTCAACACTTACACCCTCCTCTTGGCCTCTTCCCACTTTCTCTTATACATCCCACAATATTCTGCACTCCTTCTCTGTATATACCACCTAAATGCCTCTCTTTTCTTTTTCATTAGCATCTTTACTTCTTCCTTCCACCACTAATTCCTCTTTCTAATCTGCCCACCTCCCACCTTTCACATGTCTCGTGCATCTCTCACATATGCCAGCAGTGCTTCCTTAAATACCTCCCACTTTTTGCATGCCTCATGCATCTCTCACACACGCCAGCACTGCTTCCTTGAATACCTCTCATTCATCATCCATTCCCCTTGCCTCAAGTCTTTTTCCAAACTCTCTTACTCTCAACACTCTTCTCAATGACATTGTTTCCTCCTTTTCTAACACTTCTACAAATCTTCACCCTTGTCTCCACAAGATAGTGATCTTTCAGCACATTCACATCTTTTACACACCTATCAATTAATGTGTAATCCAATAATGCCTGCTGATCTACTCTCCTATTTGCATACGTATACTTGTGTATGTCCCTCTTTTTAAACCAGGTATTCCCAATTGCCAAACCATTTTCAGCACACAGCTCCAAAGCCTGTGCACCATTTTTAATCATGATACTGAATACCCCATGTGCCCCAATTATACCCTCAACTGCCACATCACTCACCTCTGTATTCAAATTACCTATCATTAACACCAAGTCATTTACATTGAAACTGCTGACACACACTCACCTGATCCCAAAACACTCCTTTCATCATGTTTTTACTCATGGCCATGTGCAGAAGCATTGATAGTCACCCATCTCTTGCCATCCTTTTTCATTTTTATGTACTTCAGTCTAGAATTTGCCTCTTCACACTTTCACACACTCCCACAGCCCTGTTTCAGGAGTAGTGCTACTCCTTCCTTATCTCTTGTTCTCTTAACAGCCCCTAAATTTACTCCTAAAACATTTCCAAACCATACTTTCCCTTTACCCTTGTTTCATTTAGAGCCAGAGCAGCCAGGTTTCTTTCCTCAAACATATTACTTATCTCTCCCCTTTTCTTATCTTAGTTGCATCCACATGCATTTAGACACCTACCAGCCTTTGAGGAGGATGAGCATTCCTTGTTTGGCTCTGTTCTATCTTTTAGAAATTGAAATACAAGAAGGGAGGTAGTTTCCAGCCCCTTTCTCCCACCTCCTTTAGTCATTTTTTATGAAATGCAAGGAATTTAGAGGTAGAATTCTTTCCTTCCTCAGGGATACTATTTTTCTTATTTTTTAAGAAAATTATATAAGCAGCAGCATCAAAGTCCTGAGGGGGCTATGTAATAGGTAAATAGGTTAAAGGTACTGTAAATGGAATTATCATGTTCATCCCAGTTGTGATTCACATTTTTGGAGTTTACTCTTGCAGTCCCACCAGTCATTCATTTACATTAATTTTATGTTACTTTTTACATGCTTCTAGATCCCTTCTAATATTTCTTGGTAGATCTTTGTTATATGTCCTTTCATTATATTTAGTGAATGCTGCACACAATCAGCATTCACCAAAATTTATGTTTTGTCCTCTATATCCTTTATGTTCATTATACATTATGTTTTGTACTTTATATTATGATATTTTGTTAATGTTTTAGGACTTGTGATGGTTTGGATGAAATGAATACTTATGGCAGATCTCTTTTCTCAGGAATCTGCGTGACACTGATGTCTTCTCCAAGTCTGACCCAATATGTGTATTGTTTTACAAGCCTTTTGGATCAAGAAAGTGGGCAGAATTCAAAAGAACTGAGTGCATTGACAATACTCTCAACCCAGATTTTGCTACAAAGATCTCCATGACATACCATTTTGAAGAATATCAACCCCTGAAATTTATGTTGTATGATATTGATTCTGATTCACCTGACCTGGACCACCATGATTTTCTTGGAGAATATGAATGCACTCTTGCTCAGTTAGTTAGTTCATATACAGTTCAAAAGCCTCTGGTTAATCATAACTATGTTGGAGATAATGGTTCTATTATAATTGTAACTGAAGAGCTTAGTTCATGTAAAGATGAACTTGATTTACAATTGATTGGTCGGAAACTTGAAAATAGAAACTGGTTTTTTTCCCTTAGTCCTTTCTTGGAATTCTATAAAGCGAATGAAGATGGAACCTTTACTTTGGCGCACCGAACAAATTCAGCACAGAAGGCAATAGACTCAATCTGGCAAACTTTTTCAGTACCTTTGAGAACATTTTGCAGTGGTGATTATGATCGCAACCTCAAAGTTGTTTGTAGAGATTTCAGATTTAATGGAAATCACAAACTCATTGGTGTCTTCTATACTACAGTGCGGAAACTCATTGAAGGACAAGGTCCAAGTAATGAATATTGGCTCATCAATGAAAAGAGAAAGGTAGGTGTATAGAATCATTTTCTATGAAAAACTGTCTCATGTCACTTTTATTGAATGCATTTTCCTTTTGTGAATCACAAGCCTCTGGTTAATCATAACTATGTTGGAGTGAGCCCTGAAAGTCTAGAGAGTCCCCAGGACTGTTATCAGAAAAAATTAAAACAAATATTTTATTAAAAGACAAGAAGAAAAGTTAAAGAATTTTTTTTTAAATTAACTGTGCCTGGGGATGGGGGAGAAAGAATACCTCCCATGTATTCCCCGCATGTTATAGAAAGCAGCTAAAGGGGGCTGGAGTGGGGGGAATGGAAACTCTCCCCTTCTTGTATTTTAATTTCTAAAAGGCTCAGATTGGGATGCCTGAATGTGTGTGGAAGGAGAGATAGGCAGTATGTTTGAGGAAAGAAACTTGGGTGTTCTGGCTCTGAGTGAAACAAAGCTCAAGGGTAAAGGGGAAGAATGGTTTGGAAAAGTCAGGGGTTGGTGAGAAGACAAAAGCAAAGGAAGGAGTAGCACTACTCCTGAAGCAGTTAAGGGATTGTGTGATAGATTGTAAGGAAATACATTCTAGATTAATGTGGGTAAAACTGAAAGTGGATGGAGAGAGACAGGTAATTATTGGTGCTTATGCACCCAGTAATGAGGAGAAAGATCATGAGAGGCAAATGTTTTGGGAGCAGCTGAGTGAGTGTGTCCGTGGCTTTGGTGCATTGGACCAGATATTAGTGATGGGTGATATAAATGTGAAGATGAGTAATGTGGCAGTTAAGGGTATAATTGGTGTATACAGGGTATTTAGTGTTGTGAATGGAAATGGTGAAGAGCTTGTGGATCTGTGTGCTAAAAAAAGACTGATGATTGGGAATACCTGGTTTGGAAAGCCACATATACATAAGTATATGCATGTGAGTAGAAGAGATGGTCAAAGGGCATTATTAGATTACATGTTAATTGATGGGCATGTAAAAGACACACTTTTGGATGTTAATGTACTGAGAGGGGCAGCTGATGGGGTATCTGATCACTTTCTTGTGGAGGCAAAGGTGAAGATTTGTAGAGGTTTTCAAAAAGAAGAGAGAATGTTGGGAAGAAGACAGTGGTGAGAGTAAGTGAGCTTGGAAAGGAGACTTGTGTGAGGAAGTGCCAGGAGAGATTGAGTGTAGAATGGCAAAAGGTGAAGCAAATAATGTGACGGGAGTGGGTGAGGAATGGGATGTATTTAGGGAAGCAGTGATGACATGTGCAAAAGATGCAGGTATGAGAAAGGTGGGAGGTGGGCAGATTAGAAAGGGTAGTGAGTGGTAGGATGAAGAGGTAAAGTTGTTAGTGAAAGAGAAAGAGAAGCGTTTGGACAATACTTACAAGGAAGGAGTGCAAATGACTAGGAGATATATAAAAGAAACTGCCAGGAGGTCAAGAGGAAGGTGCAAGGTTTGAAAAAAGAGGGCAAATGAGAGTTGGGGCGATAGAGTATCATTGAACTTTATTGAGAATAAAAAGATGCTTTGGAAGGAGGTAAATAACGTGCATAAGACGAGATCAAATGGTAACATCGGTGAAGGGGTCAAGGGGGATTGTGATAACAGGTAGTGATGAAGTGAGGAGATGGAGTGAGTATTTTGAAGGTTTGTTGTTTGATAATAGATTGGCAGATGTAGGGTGTTTTGGTTGGGGTGGTCTTCAAAGTGAGACGGTCAGGAAGAATGGTTTGTTTAAGAGAGAAGAGGTAGTGAAAGCTTTGCGGAAGATGAAATCCGGCAAGGCTGCAGACTTGGATGGCATTGCAGTTGAATTTATTAAGAAATGGGGTGACTGTGTTGTAGACTGGTTGGTGATAATATTCAGTGTATGTATGGATCATGGTGAAGTGCCTGAGGATAGGCAGAATGCCATAGGCAAAGAGGATAAAGACGAGTGTTCATACTACAGAGGCATAAGTTTGTTGAGTATTCCTGAGAAATTGTATGTGAGGGTATTGATTGAGACGGTGAACGCATGTGCAGAGCATCAGATTGAGGAAGAGCAGTGTGGTTTCAGAAGTGGCAGAGGATGTGTGGATCAGGTGTTTGCTTTGAAGAATGTGCATGGGAAATACTTAGAAAAAATTGGGGATTTGTATGTAGCATTCTGGAGAAGACTTATGATAGGGTTGATGGAGATGCTTTGTGAAGGTCGTAAGAGTATATGGTGTGGGAGGTAAGCTGCTAGCAGTGAACATTTTTTTACCCAGAATGTAAGGCATGTGTATGAGTAGGAAGAGAGGAGAGTGATTGGTTCCCAGTGAAGGTCGGTCTGCAGCAGGGGTGTGTCATGTCCCCATGGCTGTTTAATTTGTTTATGGATGGGGTTGTTAGGGTGGTAAATGCAAGAGTTTAGGAGAGAGTGGCAAGTATGCAGTCTGTTGGGGATGAGAGGGCCTGGGAAGTGAGTCAGTTGTTGTTCACTGATGATACAGCTCTGATGGCTGATTTGAGTGAGAAACTGCTGAAGTTTGTGACTGAGTTAAGAAAAGTGTGTGAAAGGAGACAGTTGAGAGTAAATGTGAATAAGAGCAGGGTTAATAGGTTCAGTAGGGTTGAGGGACAAGTTGATTAGGATGTAAGTTTGAATTGGAGAAAAATTGGAGGAAGTGAAGTGTTTTAGATATCTGGGAGTGGCCTTATCAGCGAATAGAGCCATGGAAGCAAAAGTGTCATAGGGTGGGGGAGGGTGTGAAGGTTCTGGGAGTGATAAAGAATGTGTGGAAGGAGGGAATGTTATCTTGGAGAGCAAAAATGGGTATGTTAGAAGGAATAGCAGTTCCAGCAATGTTATATGGTTGTTATTCATAGGCAATAGATAGGGTTGTATGGAGAAGAGTGGATGTGTTGGATGTGAAGTGTTTGAGGATGATATGTGGTGTTAGATGGTTTAATCAATAAAGTAATTGAAAGAGTAAGAGAGATGCGTAGTGATAAAAAGAGTGTGGTAGAGAGAACAGAAGAGGGTGTGTTGAAATGGTTTGGACACATGGAGACAATGGTGAGGAAAGGTTGACGAAAGGGATATATGTGTCAGGAATGGAGGGAAGAAAGAGAAGTGGGGAAACCAAATTGGAGGTGGAAGGATGGAGCGAAAAAGATTTTGAGGGATAGGGGCTGAACATACTGGAGGGTGAAAGGCATGCTCAGAATAAAATGAATTGGAACAACGTGGTATACCGGGGTCAGCGTGCCGTGAGGTAATATCTGGATCAAATGAAGAAATGGGTTCATTTACATTAGTACTGAAACCAAAGCCCTGCAGACCTTTCTGTCTTTTCCTTGATTGCTTCTTAAAACCTGGTTCAAATCCTGTCAGCGTGTTCTCCAGTACATGCCACATTTTTGCAATTAACTCTTGTCTTTTCTGTGCTTCCCACCCTGTTGCCTGTTCAGGCCTTGAACACTTTAGATATCTTTCACTTCATCCTTGCACCTCCTCCTTGGTATCTTCCTTTTTCTATTTCCCTCCACTTCTGCTGTATATCTGCTTGTCATCCTTCTCGCACTTCTCTTCTCCATATATCCAAGTTTTATATGTACACCTACAGCTATCTTGTTACTTCTACACATTTTTCTTACCTTATATCATTTGATCACCCTTCCTCACATCACTAGTTGTCCTTAAACAATTTGTTTTCCATACTGCACAAGGTGACATTGGGTGCTCCATGCCCTACAGTTATACCCTCAAATGCCACACTGCTAAATGTCACTATCACTCTGTCCTTTGCATCACAGTTGTTAACATGCTTTTCTTATCCCAAAACACTTGCCTTCTTTCTTTACTCCTGTCTTTTCCAGGTGAATAAGGACCAATAATTAATCATCCACCTCTTGTAATCCACTTTCTTTTTACCTACATCAGTCTGAGGCTCACTTTCTTATTACACTCCTTCACACATACCCACATTGAGGTTAGAATGATAGATGGATATGTATATAGGTAGACAGGTAGGTTTTGAGCACAGTAGTTTTATATAAAAAGATTGACTTCATGATTTGATGTTTGAGATTCTCTGTTTTTTAAATGTCCACAGAAGAAGAAGGGTAAGCGCTACAGGAACTCAGGGCGGGTGATAGTGAACAAGGCTCATGTTCGTGAGGTTTTCTCTTTCATTGACTACATTAAGGGTGGTATGGAGATACATGCCTTTATTGCCATTGATTTTACAGGTTTGTACCTAATTTAGTTATAAGACATATTATCATGTATTTTGATTAAGCATCTTATTTTCTGTTATTTTTATGGGAAAAGTTCTTTGAATTATGTTGGGTCAAATTTTATGACTTGTATGATTTATCTCTGAAGGGTAAGCATATTAAAAGTAACTCCATTCCTTTTACTGGATATTTAAGCTGTGTTTCCTTTTGATACTATCTATCTACCATTTATTTTGTTTTTTTCTTGTAATCAAATGCAGTCAGTCCTCTCAAGATTTTGTAAAGTAATGAAAAGCAGTGAAATTTTTATTGAGAATGAAATATGTCTTTTTGTCAAGAATTCAGTCGAAATCTAGTCTGCATCTTTCAGCCATATTGTTTCATACAGTCTTCTACCATTACAATTGCTGTAACTAGTCCCTTTCTCTGCCTGCCTCCCTTGATTTGTTTGTTCACCTTGAAATATACAGTAGTTATGACAAATATCACATTTGCAAATGGGGTGACAGAGGCAGATTATTCCACATACAATGGCAAATGAAGACAGAAATATACTGTTAGTACAGGAATTTTCAGAAGTGTTTGTGAGGATAGAAAGGTAGTTTTTTATCATTCAGTAAAAACAAATAACAAGAAGATTCTAGGAATAGTACATCAAGAACTAAAGAACACCAGGATCGGTGGATATATGGCATTTAGATAAATGGAGTGGAACAAATTTTAAGGCCATGAAATAAGAACCAAGGAATGAAGTAAAGAAAAGATTTTCGAGAGGAACACAGAGGGAGAAATTGATCAGTAGAACAAATACTACCTTAGAACACATCTTTGCATGACTAAACATTAAAGTTATAAGCCAGCATCATATAGGAAGCTACATTTGAGTTAGAACCAAAACATTATTGGCTAGAGCCTTTTAACTATATTAACACAACATAGCTGTAGAACCCTCTTTTGTATTAGAAAATATGTTTATGAAAAGTAAAAGTAATAGATAAGGCTCAGACATATGAATTTCAAAGAAGGAAAGCCACTCTGTATATACTTGTGCATATGTCAAATTCTCGACAAGATTTTTAGGTAAAATGTAGGGAACCAACTTATACATGAGTATTACATACAAAAGAGGAAATTCCTCATGAGATAGAGGGAAAATGTTTTCTTGAGTCGTGAGAAATATCTTCTAATTAGTGCAGGTAAGCTGTGCCATGCTTACAGTAGTAGGCTAAGCTAGTCATCTTAGGCTAACCTACTGTATACTAGATTGCCTGTTTCCAGTTAGCTGTGTCACCATTAGTAACCTAAGTTCCTTGACCTAGTTTGAAGTACACAATGCTTTCATTTGGCTAAGTGATGATACAAAAGGTTCTTACTCTAAGATAACCTACCATGACTTAGATTTCTTCTTTTTGGGTATATTGAGGGCAAAACCACACTTGATCCCCATATTCCACATCAAATCTGCAAATAATGATTTATCTCTGATATATGTTAATTGTAGTGCCTTCTTTTACTTACCTGTTTCAACTGTTTATGGCATTACATCGACTGATCAAAAGAATAGCCAGATCAGAGACTGTTCCTGTCAAACCTGGTATCACTGTTGGTAGTGTTTCTGTTGTAATTGGTATCAGGTTCTGCCTGTGAATAGTTTCATAACTGATAGCATTAGTGCTAATACATCTGGCCACAAAAAGAATGACAGAGCCAAGTGTTTTGGGAGGAGCTGAGTGAGAGTGGCAGAAGTTTTGATGAGAGAAATCTGATGATATTAATGGGTTATTGGAATGCGAAAGTAGGTATTGTAGTAGTTGAAGATATGATTGGGGGGGTATGGGGTATTCTGTGAAGTGAATGGAAATGGTGAACAGCTTATGGAGTTGCATGTTGAAAAGGGACTGATGATTAGGAGTACTTGTTTTGAAATGAGGGGCATGCACAAGTATGGATTAGATAGTAAACGATAGATATGCAAAAGAGAGACTCTTAGATGTGAATATGATGAGAGGGATAGCTGATGGGATGTTTGATCATTACCTGGTGGAGGTAAGGTTGAAGGGTATAGAAATTTTCAGAAAAGAGGAAGTGATGTGGATGAGAAGAGGGTACTGAAAATTAATAAACTTGGAAAAGAGACTTGTGTGGAGAATTGCCTTGAGAGATTGAGTATAGAATGGCAAAATATGAGTCTAAACAAAGTGAAGGTAGTGGGTGGAGAATGGGAGGTATGAGGTATTTAGGGAAGCAGGGTTGGCATGTGACAGAAGTGCATGGCATATGGATGTAGGAGGTAAGCATGTGAGAAAGGGTAGTGAGTGCTAGTATGAGGATGTTATGTTGCCAGTGAAAGAGAAGAGAGAGGTGCATGGGTAAGACATGAAAGAAAGGAATGTGAGTGGTTGGGAGATGTATGAGAAAATGATGAGGTCAGTAGGCTGGTGCTGGAGCTGAAAAAGAGGATCAAATGAGATTTGTAGTGAGGAAGTATCAGTAAATTAAGAAACTGTTTTGGAAGGAAGTTAAAAGTGTAAGAAAACAAGAAGCAAATGGGAACATTGATAAAGGGAGTAAATGGGAAAGTTGTAAGAAACAGAAAGGTGGTGAAGAGGAGGTGGAGAGAATACTTTGAACAATAGTTGAATTATGTATGATATAGAGTTGCAAATGCAGGGTGTTTGTAAAGAGTTTCATGACAAGTGATTTTAGCTTTGCAAAGAGTCAGGTTAGTTGTGGTTTGAGCTTGAATGGAGAAAACTTGGAGAAAATAATGGAAACCATGGGAGCTGAAGTGACTCGTAGGTTGGGTGAGGGGTTGAAGGTCCTGGGAGAATTGAGGAATGTGTAGGAAAAGAGGTCACTATCTGGGAGGGCGAATATGGGCATGTATGAAGATGCAGTAGTCCTGATGGTGTTGTATGGATGCTGGGCATGGGGTCAAGATGAGGATGTACGGAAGAGGGTGATTGTGTTGGAAATATAATGATGAGGACAATGCAGCATATGTGATAAGAAGAGGGTTGATTGATTAAAAAATGTTAGGGTAGTTGGGATGTGTGGTTGTAAGAAGAGAATGGTTGAGATAGAGTTGAAGAAGGTGTGCAAAAATGGTCTGAATATGTGCAAAGAATGAGTGAGGGGCGGTTGACAAAAGGGATATGTATCAGAAGTGGAGGGGACAAGGAGAAGGGGGAGGCCAAATTGGAGACGGAAGGATAGAGTGAATAGGATTTTAAGTGTTTGGGGGCCAGAACATGTAGGAGGATGTAAGGAATGTACAGTATAGAGTGATTTGGAGTGATGTTGTAAACAGGGACAATGTGCTGTCAAAGGACTGGACCAAGGCATGTCAAGCAGCTGGGAGTAACCAAGGAAAGGCCTATAGGGCCTTCTGTTGATGGGGTGCTTTGCTTTCAGTGCATTACGGTTGACAGCTAGAGAATGAATGTGAGCAAATGAATTGATTTTTTTTTATCTGTTTATGGAGGGCAACAAAGATAATACCAGAATTAAGAGAACTGAGCTACAAGGAAAGGCTGTAGGTTTTAGATTTGTCCATCTTGGGAGGGAGAAGAGTGAGGGATGATCCGATCACAGCTTTTTTGCTCTTAAAAGACTGATGGCATTGATAGTGAATAGTTGTTTGAGAGAAGTAGAGATAGGACCACTGGAGTATATAGGTTGAATTTAAGCAAGAAACATTTTAATGAAGATGTAAAAAATATTTTCATTGTATTAAGAGCGGTGGATGAATGGAAAAGAATGAATGAATGAAGACATGGTTAATGCAGGGTATATATGAATTCAAGAAGCTATCTGATAGTGGAGAATGTTCAAGAGAGGAGGCCCCACAAGTGGAAAACTCCCTCCCCATATACAGAAAGGTAATTAATTACCTACCTACCCTCCTGTCCTAAGAGTCCCTTTTATGCTGAACAGTATTTGAAAAACATTTAGGAAGTAATGTCCGGAAAGAATGCATGGGATACCACATCAGGCATTAATTGCTGTACATATCTCTTAGATGCAGAGGTGACTGATTTTAGAAATGATAACATATATGCCCCAGTCAAAATGAACAGAAAAAAGCCAATAAATTTAAAAATAGTTCTCACATATTGTAGAGTCAGTGATAAAACCACTTCAGGGTCTTTATCCAGATGGATAGTGCTATAATTCTTTGACAGAATCAGCTTCTATTCACTGCTTCTTGTGATGAATGCATGTGGTCTTCATGAAATCAACAGCCATTGTTCCAGTGCTCACTGGTTGGCCCTGCATGGGTTCAAATCTTGGATGTGGCAATTGGCCCACAGTCCACTCAGCTGAATGTCCTCCCCATAGGCTAGGATGTATATTATGTTGTGTTTATTTGCCTGTGACACCTTGCTTACCTGAAAAAGAAAAAGGTGTTTAGAGTGTATAACAGACAATACATTGCTTAGAATGTGTCAAAAGTAATTGAACAAAGACAGGCACATAAGTTATATCCATGTGCCATTGCTCTGAGTGGACTAGGACGAAATTGGACAGATGAGAGGTCCAGCCACTAGCAAGTGATACATATGAAAGTCTTTGATATGCAATAAAGCCAACATTAAACTTACATGGAGTACTTGATATGTGCCAGTATAAGCTAATAGGGTATGAAAATCCCAAGATGGTAACTTTAACAGTACATGCATTCACATATGAAACACTTGAGAGTTGATGTGCTGGATGAATGTGGCCTTTGTAAGGGGAAGTTAACCTTGTGTTTGGCCCATCTGAATGGATCTCTATATCAGGGAAATATGTGAAAATTTGATTCATCATCAGATAGAAGCCTGGATAGATGTCTAATAACAGTCCCAAAAGGACCCTGGATTGACAAGTGTGTTAAGAAAGGCAGGAGAGAGCAGCATTGTTATCAATCAAGTAAGCTTCTTGGTTAGTGCTACTTAGTTGTGCCTATGGGCAAAATCTCATCATAGGTATTCATAGGCAAGTAGGTACACACACACACACACACACATGCAAACATAAACATTGAAAAAGAATACAACTAAATATGCTTTGTTCTTGCAGCATCAAATGGAGATCCTCGATCTCCCCAGTCTTTGCATTTCATTAATCCATCATCTCCAAACCAGTACGTTCAAGCCTTAAAAGCAGTAGTTGAGATAATTGAAGATTATGACACTGACAAGTACTTCCCAGTTCTTGGCTTTGGAGCGAAAATGCCACCAGATTTTACTCAAGTATCACATGAATTTTATGTAAATGGTGATGCATCAGATCCCTATTGCTACAGAGTTCAAGGTAAGAATTTAATTAATGTTTTACCATGATGATATTTCATTTTTCATGTGCATCAGATTTTGGAAGCATTAGTCCTCATCACTCTTTACAGTATATTAAGTGGGATACATCATACCCAAAAGAAGCATATTATTTAAAGTTGTGCATATATACAGTACTTACATGATTGTACATCAATGGAAATATGACATTATCAAACTTATACATTGCATGACCACTTCCTCCAACTTGTGTATTATATATGATCTTCTGAACATCCATACCCATATGTGTAAAGAAAGATCTTGTAATAGTTTATCAGTCCCTCTGATCTTAGTATGCTCATTGACATTATAATATAAGCAGTTTTTCTGCATACATTGAAGATTGTCTCTCCATAACTCTCTGGCGCTATAAGAATTTATAGTCCCCCAGTCTATCTCCCTGTAATTGAAATCTTACATTGTCAGTGTTTTACCATCTCTTTTAGGTGTTTATTTTACTGCTTCATGTACCATCCTGATTGCTTGAGCACTTTATTGCGATTATTGTATGTTTGTTCTAGTCCCTCTTTGTTGTCATTTTATATTTGTTCTAGATTGTTAAAATTTATGATATCAGTGCCACTATGCACTTCTTTTCTATAATTACTGTTCTCACCATGTATTGGCTGAATGGGCCATCTTCCACTGTTTTCTGAGTATTAATGCTTTCACACATTAGGAGGGCTAAACCTCCTCCTCCTATCTCTTCACTTTCTCTCCTTGCTTTTATTGTACAGGTACACTACAGATTTTCTGGCACTCTGGGTTCCAAAGCCTTGCCGGATTAACCATTTTGCCGGACCAACTGTGGTCATGTAGTAATAATTCATCAACACACCTCAAGCCCACTAATTATACATCTCCCATGTGTTTAAAGTATACCATGGACTGCTAGAAATTTAAATCAAACAAATATTAGATGATTGAGCACCCTAAGATTGTTAGTCTGTCCTTAGATTGTTTGAATCCTGTAGGATCTTCTTTGTCTTCTGTTGTTAGTGTTTTCCTCAGTGTGCATCGCCAGAATAATGCAGTTTCATCTGCATTATACACCTGCTCAGGACTGAGGTGCTTGTCAGCTATGAGTTTCGCAAATTCGTCCACATACTCGGCAGCTCCATCAGGTTTGCAGACCGCTTTTCTCCGCACGCTTTATTCATGGAAATTCCATGATGCTTCTTGAATCTTTGAAGCCATCCTTCACTATAGTCATGCTCATGTTGTAATTTAAGTTCTTTATGGAACAACTTAGCCTTAGCTATCTGACAAGTCAACGCCATCACTCGATGCTGTCGAAACCATTCCATCATCACTCGATCGTGCTCAGTGCTCTTACCTTCTTTCATAGGTTTTCTAATCATCATTTGCTTCTTGGAATCACTGTCTGCATGGAATTTCAATATTTTACCCTTTGCTTCTTTATATCATAAACAGTTGATGAACCAATACTGTAGATGTCACACACCTTATGCACTGAAACACCATGGTCCATTTTTTTCAACAGTTCTACTTTATCTTGGATCAATATGGACTGGTGTTTATGTTTGACACCACAACTGACACTTTCATATGTCCTAGAAGCCATAGCTAGGGTTAGATTTAAGCAAAATAAGCTAAAGATCTCACAGAATTGTGGTATCACCACCAACAAGTGCAGTGTAAAGAATGTAGATGAGCATGCCCTACACACAATGCCATCTGTGGCTGCCCAGTAAACTAATTGATGGCCATGGTAATTTCAAGTTCCCTCATGTAACTTTGTCCCGACTAAAGGAGGTGCCGAACCATCAGTTGCCGGAAATTCGGTGGTGTATCTGTACCTGTTTGAACTGAACAGGTGAGATTTTACCTCTTTGGTAAGCACAGCATTAGGTGCTCTGTCCCTAATATGATCCTTAAATTTGAGCTCTTACCATTTACTAACAATCCATCAGCAGTTCTATATATTACCATCATTCCTGAGCTCTGCATATTGCTGGTGCCTCATTTGCTCTCCTTTTTTTTTTTTGTCTTTTCAGTATATTCTTTCTTTTTCTTCATCTCTTCCCTTGGTCTTTCATGTTTGATGAATACAGAAGCCTTCAGAATTATAACTTGTTTTTAAGTTTCAAAGCATGCCTGAGTGCCTCCTGGCTAGATGACTTCAAATGAAACATAACCGTTACAGCTATGAGTTCTTTTCCTTTCTTTTATTACAGACATTGCATCTGGTAATTCTATAGCCTTGAGAAATCTTTATTGAGCATTCATTGTTTCTTTCTCATTTTTTATATGGTTTATTATTTGATTTCATTCCAAAAATGATTAGTGATTTGCATCTGGTAGCTTCTTCCTTTATTGGTATTTCTAATTTTGATGTCACCCACTTATCAGGTACATCCTTCTTTGGATGAAATCTCCCTCTCAGCTAAAATATTGATGAATGAAATGAAAATATTGGATGATTAATATTTATTTATTTATTTTGCTTTGTCGCTGTCTCCCGCGTTCGAGGTAGCGCAAGGAAACAGACGAAAGAATGGCCCAACGCGCCCGCATACACATGTATATACATACACGTCCACACACGCAAATAAACATACCTATACATCTCAATGTACACATATGTATACACACATGGACATATACATATATACACATGTACATAATTCATACTGTCTGCCTTTATTTGTTCCCATCGCCACCTCGCCA
Source organism: Panulirus ornatus (assembly GCF_036320965.1). Lineage (NCBI taxonomy): Eukaryota > Metazoa > Arthropoda > Malacostraca > Decapoda > Palinuridae > Panulirus > Panulirus ornatus. Next base: position 71,884,552 of record NC_092243.1, on the reverse strand, counting down.
CACGTGGAATAACAACCCCCTCCCCCCTCATGTGTGCGAGGTAGCGCTAGGAAAGACACCAAAGGCCCCATTCGTTCACACTCAGTCTCTAGCTGTCATGTAATAATGCACCGAAACCACAGCTCCCTTTCCACATCCAGGCCCCACACACTTTCCATGGTTTACCCTAGACGCTTCACATGCCCTGGTTCAATCCATTGACAGCACGTCGACCCCGGTATACCACATCGTTCCAATTCACTCTATTCCTTGCATGCCTTTCAACCTTCTGCATGTTCAGGCCCCGATCACTCAAAATCTTTTTCACTCCATCTTTCCACCTCCAATTTGGTCTCCCACTTCTCCTCGTTCCCTCCACCTCTGACACATATATCCTCTTGGTCAATCTTTCCCCACTCATTCTCTCCATGTGACCAAACCATTTCAAAACACCCTTTTCTGCTCTCTCAACCACACTCTTTTTATTTCCACACATCTCTCTCACCCTTACATTACTTACTCAATCAAACCACCTCACACCACTCATTGTCCTCAAACATCTCATTTCCAGCACATCCACCCTCCTGGATGATTAATAGTTGAATAAATATACTGATGAATTTTGTAAAGGAAGCCAAATATATAATCTTCATCAATATTTTTTCTAGATATCTTTAAAAGAAAGCCAAGGTATGTAATTGCATTTATATCAAGTTTTTATATAAAAGATTTTATAAAACTCTTCATGCTAAATGGGCTGAATACACATTAGATTTTAGCATTTTACAAATTCCACAAAATTATCTGCTTTTTGTAAACCTTTTGTCAACCAAGCCATGAACTTTGTTGATTGGTTCATATCTAATTGTGCTTATTATTCTTTCTACAGCTCATTTAATTTCAGTGTACCTCTGTTTGAATGTCTCCAGGTCTCTTTTCCATTGCATCAGTCCTAATGCTCTGCACCTGCTGATCACTCCCAGATATTGCTCTTATTTCCCTTCCCTGCCCACAATTTTCAATGGATTTCGTGATATTTTAGACATTTCATCTTATTGAGCCATCTCTAGGACATCTAGAAAAAGACCCATTTCACCCTCATTGCTTTTCAATGAAATTAACTTTTTTCCTCTGGTTATTTTTTACATACTTAAGTGCTCTTTCCCGCATTAGCAAGGTAGCACCAGGAACAGACAAAGGAATGCAGCATTTGCTTACATCCATTCTATATCTGTCATGTAATATACTGAAACCACAGCTCCCTATCCACAACCAGGGCCCACTGACCTTTCCATTGTGTACCCTGGACACTTAACGTGCTCTGGTTTAGTCCATCGACAGTATGTTGAACCCAGGATACTACATCCTTCTAATTTCCTCTGTCCCATGCATGCCTTTTACTCTCATGCATGTTCAGGCCTTGGTCACTCAAAATCTTTTCCACTTCATTCTTCCGTCTCCAATTTGGTCTTCCAATCCTCATTGTTCCCTCCACTTTTGATATATATATATGTATATGCTCTTTGTCAACCTTTCTTTACTCATTCTCTTTGCATGACCAAAACATTTCAAGACAGCCTTTTTGGCTCTCTCACAACTAGAACTCTTTCAAGGGGGTGGCCATGGCAACAGTTTCTAAGATTAGTGAACTCAAGTGCTGCTTCTTATCATTTAGTGCCTTACTTGTAACCTCTTAACAGGCCACTGGCACAGGGCAACTCTTGCGCATTGCTTGCAGAGGCTCCTGCCTATTGTTCCTACTGACTTCTCTTACCTAATTATCCAGCCTAAATGTTTCTACCTATGTACTACTTCTTTCTACTGCTCCTACCAATTTGCCAAAAGGCAGGGCTAGTGCAGAGTGCTCACCACAGGAAAATCTAGAGTTATGAAGAATAAGCTGTGGAAGTTAAGTGTTGTCAAGTGTTATGCATGACAAAGAGAGATTGTATGTTTGTTGACAGAATGCCTGTAGTCCATGTAAAGAGCTACCTGGGTCAGAGGAGTGCAATTTGACAACCACTGAAGCGCTGGCTTACTGTGCAGCCATCACTAACCCTCCCAATACCCTGGTGGGTAGTCCTGGTAATATACCTCCCTGGTTGTTGGCTACCTACCATCTACTACCTACCTGCCCTCTTACCCTTTCATGACTTAATCAACACCTCACACCATATACTGTCTTCACATATTACATTTCCAGCACATCCACCCTCCCTTCTATGCACAGCCATATCTAGAGCCCATGCTTCTCATCCATGTAATTTTGTTTGGACTACTTTTCCTTCAAACATGCCCATTCTTGGCTGTCATGGATAGCGTTCTCTTCTTCCACGTATTCTTCAGGGCCTCCAGAACCTTCAATCCCTCAGCCATCCTACGACTTGCTTCAGCTTCCATGGTTCCTTTTGCCACCATGTCCACTTCCAGTTACCTAAAACATTACACTTCCTGTAAGTTTTCTCCATTTTATTTTTTTAAGGCTCTAGTCACAGACAAAAGTCCACATCAAGGCCAGGCCTTAATTGAAATATAGAGAGAATTATGAAATGGAAAAGAAAAAGACAAGGGAAAATTTTTATGAATTTTGAAGGAAGTGAAAAACCTATCTTTTGAAATGTGCTAAATCATAGTTATGGGGAAAAACATGGGAAGGTACAGAGTTCCAAAGCTTCAATGTGTAGGGAAAGAAGCAGGTATCAAAGTGGCCCCCCTTGAGTTGCTAATGGCCACACAATAATCATGTGACACAGCAGCTAGCCCAGTATTGCATGGTCTAGCTAGTGGCATGGGCGCACAAGCAGCCAGCTCTTTGGAGTAAAAACCAAAGTAATACCTATAGAAGAAGAAAAGTGAATCTACATTGTGGCATTGGACAAGAGAGTCAAGTTTGGAGGTTAGCCTGGGACACTTTATAAGTTGGACCGCTTTCAACTCAACCCTGTTAGGTTAGGATACAGAGCTAGAACCACCCCAGATGTGAGAGCAGTACTCCATACAAAGATGAATTACTCCCTTGTATAAACGGAGCAACTGTTCAGAAGAGAAGTTTTGACATCTAAACAGGACACCCAGTTTCTTAGAGACAGACTTAGTTATTCCTGTGATGTGGGGTTCTCAAGAAAGAGTGGATGTTATAGTAATACCAAGTATCTTCATTGTATCAAGAGGTGGAATTACAGAACCATTAAAGGAGAGACGAGAGTTGTTAGGAGTTTTCAATAAAGAGATGGGTAGAAACTGGGTCTTGGAGGCATTAGACTTAACAAGATTTTGTGTACCCCACTGAGATATCGTGTCCAAATCTGAGTTTCTTGAGGATGCTATGTTAAGATGAGCTGCAAATTGAGTGAGAAAAGAGAGAGCAGAATTGAATTATGTGGATGAATGCAGTGTTGAGTTGTCATTGTATGAGTGCATTGGGTTATTTGTGGAGGAGAGGAAATCATTGAAAAAAGGAGAAATAGTATAGGAAACAGGACAGAACCTTGAGGGACACGGCTGTTGACGTAGAAAAGGGGGAGAGGCTGATCCATCAATAACTACAGAGATAGATTGGCTGAAGAGGAAGCTAGATATGAAGGAGCAAACTGAGGGAGGGAAGCCAAAAGAGGGGAGCTTAGAGATGAAACCCCAGTGCCACACCCTGTCAAAAACCTTGGATATGTTAAGGGCAACTACACATGTTTCTCCAAAATCTTTCAGGGATGAAGACCAGACTTTGGTAAGATAAGACAGAATATCACCAGTGGATCTTGCCTTATGGAAGACATACTGGTGATCAGAGAGAAGACTGTGATTTTTGAGGTGTTTAAGGATGTGGGAGTTGAGGAGGGATTCAAAGACTTTGGAAATGGTAGATGTCAAAGCAATAGGATGATAATTAGAGGGTTCAGAATGGTCACTCTTCTTAGGGATGGGATGTATCAATGCATGCTTCCAAGGGGAAGGAAAAGTTTTGGTTTTTAAACAGAAATCGAACAGATGAGCAAGCACAGGTGCAAGTTCAGAGGCACACTCTTTCAGTACATGGGAATGGATGCCATCAGGATCATAAGCCTTGCTAATGTCCAGAGAAAGAAGTGCTTTTTGAACAGTACGAAAAGAGATTACAGGAAGAGGCATATGATTAATAAGAGGAGCATCAGGGAGTGAAGAAATGTTAGAGTCATCCAAGGTGGAGTTAGAGGAGAAATGGGAAGCAAAGAGAGTTGCTTTGTCTTCATGAGAGACAGCTATAGTACCATTAGAACAGAAAAGTGAAGGAAAGGTAGAGTGACAGAAGTTGTCAGAGATGGCCTTAGCTAAAGGCTAGAAAGACCTATCAGTGGGTGACGAGGAAAGGTTATCACTCTTCCTTAGGATAAAGGAATGTTTTGCCTCATGGATAACATGCTTGGAGAGATTACAGGCAATGAGAAAAGCTGAATGAGAGCCAGAGGAAGGAGAGTTTTTCCAAGCTTGATATGCCTGATTCCTTGCCTGAATAGCCTCAGAACAAGAACTGTTGAACCTTGAATTGGATGAAGAGGTCGTTTTGGAGGAAAAGGGGATAAATGCTTCCATTCCCACAAGAATAACCCCTGCTATGAATTTGGTGTAGATGGAAGTGTCACCATATAAGAGAGTAATCAACCCATGGAAAGTCAGAAGAGAGGTTGTATAAGTTGTTCCAGTCAGCTTTGTTGATGTGCCAGTATTTATGCTTAGAAGGAGCTGCTAGAGGGTGAGGGGTCATTAGAATAGGTACATTAATGGGAGTGTGATCAGATGTACCAGTTGGGGCAAGATTGTGCATTTACAGTGGGATGGACTAGAGGTGATAAACAAATCCAGAACATTAGGAGAGTGGTCACAGTGGTCAGGAATATAGGTAGGGTGGGAGATAATTGTCTCTGTTTCATTAAGATTGGAGAACTTAAGGGGTTCAGTCTCTCCACCATCCGTATGGAAGGAATTCAGCCATTCCCTATGGTGAACGTTGAAATCCCGACAGTAGAGGATCCCGGCTAATGGGTGAGGGGATGTCACAGTCTCATGGCAGGAGTTTAGATAGTCAAAGAAGGATATGAAATTTATAGAATTAGGAAAGCAATAGGCCAAACAGAGGAAAAGTGTGGTAGTAGGGAGACAGACCTTGAGCCACATTACATCAAAGTTTGGAGACTCATGGTCCTTGAGGCATGCAACAGGTGTGTTAATGTTGGAATAAGCACAAACACCACCTTTGAACCAGCATCATGAGTGGAGGTTATAGCTAGATATGAAAAAGGAACTAATGAAAAGATCATTAGACAACTGTGTCTCAGACAGAAATAAGATATTAGGAGAGGTACTAGACAGATGGTGCTCAACTGAGGAGAGGTTACTAGAGAGACCATAAATGTCTAACAGAGAGGGAGAGGTCGTGGGAGGGGCCAGTACTGCTACTGCCAGAGCCCTCCCTCCCATTGTCAGTAGAGTCAGGCAGAAACCTAGAGATTCTTAGCTCCCATGATGCCTGAGACTAGGGGCCACAGACTTGATGGACTCTGTCAAGATGATACATGTACTTATGAATGTTTGATGGACAGGGATTAGCAAGAGTACTTATCTGAAAAATTAATGATGAAATGCAGGGTTTGAGTAGGTGTATGGTGCTTGTAAGAGGATAGTAGGATTATCCTGGTAGTCCCATTCTGATGAAACAGGAAGTAAGACCAGCAATCCTGACATGGAGAGTGTAAGATAGTTCTGGACACCTCTTTAACACTCCTCAGCCAGGGCAGTAGTACCACCCTGGGTGGCTATTGTCAACAGTCTACTACCTAATGGGTTGCTCCAAGGGTAGGGGATGGGATAATCCTTGAGTTAGCTGGGGTACTGGGAGGGGCCAATACACTACCACCTGAGCCCTCCCTCTCATTGGTGGTAGTTACAATAAAGTGTAGTTACACCCCAACTAACCTGTCCCTCAACCCTGCTAAACCTAATAACCTTGATTTTATTGACAATTAATCTGATCTTTTTTCTTTTGCAGACTTTCCTAAACTCAGTCACCAACTTCTGCAGTTTCTCACTTGAATCAATGTTGTATCATCAGCAAACAAAATCTGACACATCCCAGGCCCCTCTCATACTACACAGCCTGCATACTCACCTCTCTCTCCAAGACTCTCGCATTTACCTCCCTCACCACCACCACCCTATCCATCACTAAATTGAGCAACCATAGTGACATCACATACCCCTGCTACAGACCAACCTTTACTTGGAACCATTCACTCTCCTCTCTTTCTGCATGTCTTACACCCTTGATAAAAACTTCTTACTGCTTCTTGCAGCTCTCCTCTCACATTATATATTCTTAAGACCTTCCACAAAGCATTTCTATCAACCCTATAATACGCTTTCACCAAGTCCATAATTGCCACACACAGATTCGTCAGTTTCTTTAAGTATTTCTTACACACATTCCTGAAAACAAACACCTGATCCACACATCCTCTACCACTTCTGAAACCACACTGCTCCTCCCCAGTCTGATGCTCTGTACATGCTTTCACCTCGTCAATCAATATCCTTCTATACAACTTACCAGGAATACTCAACAGACTTTAACCTCTGTAGTTTGAACACTCACTTTTATCCCTTTTGTCTCTATACAGTGGCACTATACATGCATTTCATCAATCCTAAGGCTCCTCACCATGATGTATACAAACTTTGAAAATCCTTACCAACCAGTCAACAACACAGTCATTCCATTTCTTAATAAATTCAACTGTAATACCAGCCACCTGGCCACATTTCATCTCATGTAAGGCTCACATCACCTCTTCTCTCTTCACCAACTCTACATGACTCTCATTTTGCATACCACTCCGACTCAAACACCCTACATCTGCCACTCTTTCATCAGATACATTGAACAGATTTTCAAAATACTCACTCAGTCTCCTTACTTCATTACCTGTTAACAATTATCCTTTTGCCTCCTTCATCAGTGTTCCCATTTGTTCCTGTGTTTTTGTTTTTTCACATTATTTACCTATTTCCAATACATCATATTCTTCTTAAGGTTTACCAATACTTACTCGCTCCAACTCTTATTTGCCCTCTTTTTCAACCTTTTCACCATCTTCTTGACCTGCTACTTTCTCTTATACATTCCCCAGTCATTTGCACTCCTTTTCTCTTTCACAAACAACATTACTTCATCCCACCACTTACTACCCTTTCTGATTTGTCCACCTCCCACCTGTCGCATGCCACATGCATCTTGTGCACATACCATCACTGCTTTCCTAAAAACCTCCATTCCTTACCCAGTCCCCTTGCTTCATTCACTGTCACCTTTTACCATTCTACACCCAGTCTCTCCTGGTATTTCTTAACACTGTTCTCTTTTCCATGCTTACTTATTCCCACCACTCTTCTCAGACACTGTTTCCTCCTCTCCGAAAAACCTCCACAAACCTTCACTTTTGCCTCCACAAGATGGTGATCAGACATCCCACCAACTGCCCTTGTCAGCACATTTACATCCTAAAGTCTCTCTTTTCCATGCATATCAGTTAAAATGTAATCCAATAATGCTTGTTTAACATCTCTCCTACTCTTATATGCATTTTTTAAAGTAGGTATTCCCAATCACCAGTCCTTTTTCAGTACACAATGGCGGAATGCGTGCATAGTGCCATTGTACAAAGGCAAAGGGGATAAGAGTGAGTGCTCAAATTACAGAGGTATAAGTTTGTTGAGTATTCCTGGTAAATTATATGGGAGGGTATTGATTGAGAGGGTGAAGGCATGTACAGAGCATCAGATTGGGGAAGAGCAGTGCGGTTTCAGAAGTGGTAGAGGATGTGTGGATCAGGTGTTTGCTTTGAAGAATGTATGTGAGAAATACTTAGAAAAGCAAATGGATTTGTATGTAGCATTTATGGATCTGGAGAAGGCATATGATAGAGTTGATAGAGATGCTCTGTGGAAGGTATTAAGAATATATGGTGTGGGAGGCAAGTTGTTAGAAGCAGTGAAAAGTTTTTATCGAGGATGTAAGGCATGTGTACGTGTAGGAAGAGAGGAAAGTGATTGGTTCTCAGTGAATGTAGGTTTGCGGCAGGGGTGTGTGATGTCTCCATGGTTGTTTAATTTGTTTATGGATGGGGTTGTTAGGGAGGTGAATGCAAGAGTCCTGGAAAGAGGGGCAAGTATGAAGTCTGTTGGGGATGAGAGAGCCTGGGAAGTGAGTCAGTTGTTGTTCGCTGATGATACAGCGCTGGTGGCTGATTCATGTGAGAAACTGCAGAAGCTGGTGACTGAGTTTGGTAAAGTGTGTGGAAGAAGAAAGTTAAGAGTAAATGTGAATAAGAGCAAGGTTATTAGGTACAGTAGGGTTGAGGGTCAAGTCAATTGGGAGGTAAGTTTGAATGGAGAAAAACTGGAGGAAGTGAAGTGTTTTAGATATCTGGGAGTGGATCTGTCAGCGGATGGAACCATGGAAGCGGAAGTGGATCATAGGGTGGGGGAGGGGGCGAAAATTTTGGGAGCCTTGAAAAATGTGTGGAAGTCGAGAACATTATCTCGGAAAGCAAAAATGGGTATGTTTGAAGGAATAGTGGTTCCAACAATGTTGTATGGTTGCGAGGCGTGGGCTATGGATAGAGTTGTGCGCAGGAGGATGGATGTGCTGGAAATGAGATGTTTGAGGACAATGTGTGGTGTGAGGTGGTTTGATCGAGTAAGTAACGTAAGGGTAAGAGAGATGTGTGGAAATAAAAAGAGCGTGGTTGAGAGAGCAGAAGAGGGTGTTTTGAAATGGTTTGGGCACATGGAGAGAATGAGTGAGGAAAGATTGACCAAGAGGATATATGTGTCGGAGGTGGAGGGAACGAGGAGAAGAGGGAGACCAAATTGGAGGTGGAAAGATGGAGTGAAAAAGATTTTGTGTGATCGGGGCCTGAACATGCAGGAGGGTGTAAGGAGGGCAAGGAATAGAGTGAATTGGAGCGATGTGGTATACAGGGGTTGACGTGCTGTCAGTGGAGTGAATCAAGGCATGTGAGGCGTCTGGGGTGGACCATGGAAAGCTGTGTAGGTATGTATACACGTGTGTGGACAGGTGTATGTACATGTGTATGGGGGGGGGGGTTGGGCCATTTCTTTCGTCTGTTTCCTTGCGCTACCTCGCAGACGCGGGAGACAGCGACAAAGTATAAAAAAAAAAAAAAAAAAAAAAAAAAAAAAAAAAAAAACTCTACAAGCTCTTCACCAGTCCTTTTTCAGTACACAACTCCACAAGCTATTCACCATTTCCATTCATAACACTGAATACTCCATGCCCCCCCAATTATACCATCAACTGCCACATTGCTCACCATCGTATTTGTATCACCTACATCTGATATCTAGTCTCTTACATCAAAACTACTGAGACACTAATGCAGCTGCTCCCAAAACACTGGTCCCTCATGATCTTTATTCTCATGGCCAAGTGCATAAGCACTAATAATCACCCATCTCTCTCCAACTATTTATATTTTTTACCCACATCAATCTAGAATTTATTTCCTTACACTCTATCACACTCTCTTAACTTCAGGTTTAGGAGTAGTGCTACTCCTTCCTTCATTCTTGTCCTTTCACCAACCCCTGACTTTACTCCTAAGACATTTTCAAACCATTCTTCCCCTTTACCCTTGAGCCTTGTCTCAGAGAAAGAACATCCAGGTTCTTTCCTCAAACACATTGTCTGTCTTCTCTCTTCTCATCTTGGTTACATCCACATACATTTAGATACCCCAGCCTGAGTCTTTAAGGAGGAAGAGCACTCCTTGCTTGGCTCCTTCTTTTCCTTCATTCAGAAATTTTAATACTTGAAAGGGGGGGTTTCAGCTCCTTGCTCCAGCCCCGTTTAGTCACCTTCACCTATGATGTGCAGGGAATACATAGATAGAATTCTTTCTCCTCTGTCCCAGGGATAATTCCTTAGGTTATATACCTTCTTAACCCCCCAACTAATTTGAATTTGTGTCACATGCAACACACACAACATTAACTTCTCACACCAATAACATTAACATAAAAAGCAACACTCAAACTGAAAGTGTTCGGAACACTAGCTGGCACCAGATTTGTGCAGCAAAAAAGAATCTCTTAACATCCTATGCAAACAGTTCATCTGCTCCAGTCCAAACTATGCTTCACTTGCCTGGTCTTTCACCCTCTCAACCTTTCATCCTCATCTTATTTTTATGTAGCAACTATAAACTTGCAAACTAAACAAAAGTGCACTCAGAGTAATCACCAGGTACCTAGCACCACAAACTAAACAAAATAATGCATTCATTACAGTCAAAACAATCACCAGGTGCCTAGCAACTACAAACACAGTACCCACACAATAAAACAAAGAATCTTCCAATGCAATCCCACCTCAACAAGCTCAGCAATCAGTTTTATTCAGTACCATCAGACCCCTTCCACCCAATATGCTCCATAACTAACAACTAACCTCTACGTAGAAATAAAAAGCTTAAGCAAGCCTTACACTTCAGCAGCCTCTACTAACAGATCCCATCCACCTTCAATGAATAAAACACTGGCAAAACATATGCATACTGAAATAACTGTAAAAGCTCTAAACAACTGACCTTCCATCAGTAAAACTCCAGCCCACCAGACGTACACCCATCAGAAGCCACACTTCCCTGACAAACACAAGTCCTGTCTACACTCTGAACATCCCTACAACACTACAATTATCATTTCATCATATCCAGACACTCCTTATACCCATGATGCAACTACCACAATGAAGACACTGTGTACTTACTACTCAGTTACCATGCACTCTGCAAATGTAGATGCACTCTCAATATCACTATACTTTATGACCTGTGGTCCCAACCAGTGGATGTTGCAAACTTCTTAAGCCCTGCAGGAGGCACATGAAGAAAGTAGGGTCTTCTGGAACAGGAAGTAAGCAAACACCCATTGACTGTATTTCTCAAATCCCAAAGCTTCTCCTCATTTTATGACACCTTTTGTGATATTTGATTTGATTCCTGTTTCTTAACTTCTTCCTCTACTTGTGTTAACCTCTGATCCTTTTTTTAATGATTTCAAACGAACTTTCCAAACTTTTGTTCTTTAATGGTTCATTCTTTATTTCTTCCACTTGTCTTCTCCATGTGAATCTAGCCACAGCTGACTGATCTTTATACTTTTGCTTGTTCCATTTATGGTGTTAAATCAGAATGAGAAACTTTAACATACTTGGTTTTAGGTGTGTAGGATAGCAAGCTTATTTTAGACAAGTGTATCTGGATTGTTGTATGAACTGATTTCCCTGCCTTCTTTTAAGTATTGCTCCTTGCTTGGCTCAGGCATTTCCAAAGGTTTTGAATTGTTCCTTTAATATGTAATGATAACAGATATAGCTAATTAGCACAAAGTACTATCTTTGTAGAAGAGATGTTAAATCACATTCGCTGACAGTGCTGCCTTTTGATGATAAATACTTAATCGTCTTTTACTTCCTCACATTTACTCTTTTTCATAGTAATTCTCAGATTTACTCACAGGTACACTCTTTTATTGAAATTCTTAAAGATACTTGTCATCCCCTGTTTGTAAGTTACTCACATTTTTGTTTTTCCAAAATTAGCAACACTCATCAACATTTGATTTAGACCATCAGACCTTTCACTTCCAACCATTTTGATTCTCCAAAATTGGGACAAACTTTTTATTTGAAATATATGTTATTTAGGAGCCCCTCTACACTCCACTCCCTCCCTTGTACATAATAGGCCTGAGGAATTAGAGACCCTCAAAATCTTGGGAGCAAACTTGGCAATTCTGGGAGTCCTATGCTGCCATTTATTGTTCAGCTGTGTTTGTTTGTGTGTGCAAGGACATGTATATAAATCTTGAACATCTTTTCTGCAGGAGTTATCGAGGCATATTATGGTTGTTTAAATCGTGTTCAGCTGTATGGACCCACAAATTTTGCTCCCATCATCAACCACGTTGCTAGGTTTGCAGCGGCTAGTCAGGATGGAGACAAGTATTTTGTCCTTTTGGTACTAACTGATGGGATCATCACAGACATGCCTCAAACCAAAGAGGTAAGTGACATCTGGGATGAGGAAGATGCAAGTCATTCAGGGCTTTGCAGTGAAACTGAAAACTTCCAGTTCTGTTGATATAACTGCTCTTGGATATAAAAGACATTTGCCTGACTTTGTTAGAAGCTGAAAATGTAAATGTAATCAAAAAGGAAAATTTTTATGTATAAACATTGGTATTACATGGATTGTACATGTGATATACCTTTTCCTTTTTATTTTTTTCCATTTCTTGTTTGCCCTTTCCAGCATTAATGCCAGATACAGACTAAGAAAAGACCTCATTCACTCATATCTATTCTCTAGCTGTAATACAGTGTAGTGAAGTCCTCCAAAACCACAATCCCCATCCACAACTAGGCCTCACAGACCTTTCCATGGTTTCTCTAGCCGTTTCACATGCCCTGGTTCAGTCCATTAACTTCATGTTGACCCCTGTCTTGCACATATAGTATATAAACAAATATATTACCATATTGCTGTGGAATTTATTAAAAAAGAGGGTGACTGTATTGTTGACTGGTTGATAAGGATATTCAGTGTATGTATGGTTCATGGTGAAGTACCTGAGGATTGGCGGAGTGCATGCATAGTGCCATTCTACAAAGGCAAAAGGGATAAAGGTGAGTGTTCAAATTACAGAGATATAAGTTTGTTGAGTATTCCTGGGAAATTATATGGGAGGGTATTGATTGAGAAGGTAAAAGGATGTATAAAGCATCAGATTGGGGAAGAGCAGTGTGGTTTCAGAAGTGGTAGAGGATGTGTGGATCAGGTGTTTGCTTTAAAGAATATGTGTGAGAAATACTTAGAAAAACGGATGTATGTATGTATGTAGCATCTATGGATCTGGAGAAGGCATATGATAGAGTTGATAGAGATGCTTTGTGGAAGGTATTGAGAGTATATAGTGTGGTAGGTAAGTTGCTAGAAGCAGTGAAAAGTTTTTATCAAGGATGTAAGGCATGTGTACAAGTAGGAAGAGAGGAAAGTGATTGGTTCCCCGTGAATGTGTTTGCGGCAGGGTGCATGATGTCTCCATGATTGTTTTATTTTTTATGGATGGGGTTGTTAGGGAGGTGAATGCAAATGTTTTGGAGAGAGGGGCAAGTATGCAGTCTTGTGGATGAGAGGGCTTGGGAAGTGAGTCAGTCGTTGTTCGCTGATGATACAGCACTGGTGGCTGATTTGGGTGAGAAACTGCAGAGGTTGGTGACTGAGTTTGGTAAAGTGTGTGAAAGAAGAAGCTGAGAGTAAATGTGAATAAGAGCAAGGTTATTAGGTACAGTAGGGTTGAGGGACAAGTTAATTGGGAGATAAGCTTGAATGGAGAAAAACTGGAGGAAGTGATATGTTTTAGGTATCTGGGAGTGGATTTAGCAGCAGATGGAACCATGGAAGCGGAAGTGAGTCACAGGGTTGGGGAGAGGGCGAAAGTTCTGGGAGCGTTAAAGAATGTCAGGAAGGCAAGAACGTTATCTCAGAGAGCAAAAATGGGTATGTTTGAAGGAATAGTGGTTCCAACAATGTTATATGGTTGTGAGGCATGGGCTATAGATAGGGTTGTGCAGATGAGGGTGAAAGTGTTGGAAAATTAAATGTTTGAAGACAATATATCTGGTGTGAGGTGGTTTGATCGAGTAAGTAATGAAAGGATGAGAGAGATGTGTGGTAATAAAACGAGTTTGGTTGAAAGAGCAGAAGAGGGTGTATTGAAATGGTTTGGTCACATAGAGAGAATGAGTGAGGAGAGATTGACAAATGTGTCAGAGTTAAAGGGAATGAGAAGTGGGAGACCAAATTGGAAGTGGAAGGATGGAGTGAAAAAGATTTCGAGCAAAAGGGGCTTGAACATACAGGAGGGTGAAAGGCGTGCAAAGAATAGAGTGAATTGGAACGATGTGTTATACCGGGGTTGACGTGCTGTCAATGAATTGAACCAGGGCACGTGAAAGTTTTTATGGGGCCTGGATGTGGAAAGGGAGCTGTGGTTTTGGTGCATTACACATGACAGATAGAGACTGAGTGTGAATGAATATGGCCTTTGTTGTCTTTTCCTAGCACTATCTCGTACGTGCGTGGGGGAGGGGGGTGTCATTTCATGCATGACAGGGTAGCGACGGGAATGGATGAAGGCAGCAAGTATGAATACGTACATACATACTACATATGTATGGCGATGGGAATAAATAAAGGCAGACAGTATGAATTATGTACATGTGTATGTATGTGTATGTCTGTGTGTGTATATATATGTGTACATTGAGATGTACAGGTATGTATATTTGCGTGTGTGGACGTGTATGTATATATATGTGTATGGGGTTGGTTGGGCCATTTCTTTCGTCTGTTTCCTTGCGCTAGCTCGCAAACGCAGGAGATAGCAACAAAGCAAAATAACTATAAAAAAAAATGAATATATATATATATATATTCACTCTATTCCTTGCCCTCCTTTCACCCTCCTGCATGTTCAGGCCCCGATCACACAAAATCTTTTTCACTCCATCTTTCCACCTCCAATTTGGTCTCCCTCTTCTCGTTCCCTCCACCTCCGACACATATATCCTCTTGGTCAATCTTTCCTCACTCATTCTCTCCATGTGCCCAAACCATTTCAGAACACCCTCTTCTGCTCTCTCAACCACGCTCTTTTTATTTCCACACATCTCTCTTACCCTTACGTTACTTACTCGATCAAACCACCTCACACCACACATTGTCCTCAAACATCTCATTTCCAGCACATCCATCCTCCTGCGCACAACTCTATCCATAGCCCATGCCTCACAACCATACAACATTGTTGGAACCACTATTCCTTCAAACATACCCATTTTTGCTTTCCGAGATAATGTTCTCGACTTCCACACATTCTTCAAGGCTCCCAGAATTTTCGCCCCCTCCCCCACCCTATGATCCACCTCCGCATCCATGGTTCCATCCGCTGCCAGATCCATTCCCAGATATCTAAAACACTTCACTTCCTCCAGTTTTTCTCCATTCAAACTCACCTCCCAATTGACTTGACCCTCAACCCTACTGTACCTAATAACCTTGCTCTTATTCACATTTACTCTTAACTTTCTTCTTTCACACACTTTATGTTGAAATGTATAGGTATGCATATGTGCATGTGTGGGCATTTATGTATATACATATGTATGTGGGTGGGTTGGGCCGTTCTTTCGTCTGTTTCCTTGCGTTACCTTACTAACGCAGGAGACAGTGACAAAGTATAATAAATTTATAGATATGAATGAATGTCTGTATGTATATGTTGAAATGTGTAGGTATGTATATGTGCATGTGTGGGGGTTTATGTATATACATGTGTATGTGGGTGGATTGGGCCATTCTTTCATCTGTTTCCTTGTGCTACCTCACTAATGTGGGAGACAGCTATTAATTATGATAAATAAATAAATAATTACCATATGCATAGCTGCAGGAATTCTATTGAGAAACAAGCATTATATGCCATGGATGAAACATGCAAACCCTCTTCCCATGGCCAAATCTCACCTTTTGTGCTTCTTCAGTGTCCACAAAAATACTTTCCTCCTCCATATATTTTCAGAGGCAATACTCGGCTTAGGTTTATTGTGGATATAGGCATGTAACTCTTAGGGTGAAATCATCATACATATGGTCACTGAGACTAGTGATTCTTATGGTGTCAGCACCAACAATCCTCTTCCGTGTGACTCAGGCTTTCTTGAGAGAAGGATGGTCTTCCTTAACTCTTCTTAGCTGTTACTCCATTTGGGGAATTTTGCTTATGGGTTTTATATTTCTCCCACCTTTGCTTCAGGATGGTTGGTTCTTACCTTTTGAAGGAGGAGAAAGCCTGAATTTTCACCTAGGAGCAAAAAGAATTTGTGTGCACATGAGATTTCTAGGTGCACACAGCATTCAGCATGCAAACCTTGCCAATTCAATGCCTAGACATCTGCAGATGGTAATCAGGGCCAAAGGAGATATAACAGAGTACAAAAATGTAAGTGTTTCATATCCTTTGAGAATGTATGAGTAGGCAGACAAGGTTTCTTTGTGGACACTGTAGGTACTCTGATGGTATCAGCAGAATATACATAGCAAAGGATGATAAAACTTGAGGGGTATAGGGAAATTGAAAAGCAGTATTGCATGGTTATGGATAGTATCTTTTCAGTTCAGAATGTGCTATTGTTAGGTGTATGGATATTGATGAACAGAGTACTGTATATTGAAATGTAATAAATTGTGGGTAGTGATGAAGGGTCACCAAAAGACATGTAACTTAAACAGGGAGAAGAATTGTGTAAGGGAATCAGTTATGGAGAAATGTAAAGTAACCCATATACTTTATTTGATGGGGATCTTATGTAGGCCTTCCTATTGCATTGTAGGAAATTGCAAATTTAAAAGGATAGACAGGCTCATGGAAGGATGGAATGAAAGATGCTTTGAAGGTCTGAGACCTGAACATCCTGGAGGATGTGAGGCATGCAAGGAATAGAGTGAATTGGAGTGTTGTGGTATACTGGAAACAGTGCTGCAAGTGGACTGAACCAGGGCATATGAAGCAGTTGGGGGAAACCACAGACAGGTCTGTGGGTCCTGGTTGTAAGAAGATGTAAGTGAATGAGGCCACTTCTTTGCCTGTTTCTGGCACTACCTTGCTAAAGTGGGAAGTGGTGAACTTGTATGAAAAAAGGTAAGATTAGCTTAAAGACCCTTACTTGAATATTATTTGTCAACACTTAGTTTGGCAATTAAGAGAATAGTAGTGGAAGATACTATCGTAGTTTGTATGAGCATACATTACCATTACAGTTATTATGATTGGGATCATTAATGTCAGTTAGTTTACGAAATTCATTCTTTTATTTGGAGAATTTACAAGAACGCTAATGACTCAAATATAAAACTACGATTGAATTGATTTATTTTGTGATTTATTCCATTACTGAATGTTTGTTGAAATGTATCGTGTCACCTTTCCTTATGTATAAAGGGAAGTTAAACTGAGAAATAGTTCAGAAGCATGTGAAACTTTGATCAAATGAAAAGGTTCCAATATCAAAGACTCAGCAGCATTGCTTGAAACAAGTAAAAGCTTCAAGTTTTAAAACACTTGGGGGTTCCGTTGTAGCTTCTAGTTGTATAAAGAATGGGGGCTGCCTCTAGTGCTCTGTACTAAGCACTAAGTAATATCAGTGAATTAGAAAGATGGAGGAGAAAAGCAAGGATAAAGGGAAACATTAGATGGAACTTTTTTCTACAGGACTCTTGAAGAAAAATAATTTGGGTTGTTTGAATGTTTCAAACCTTCAGGAGCTGTACAGAAGTGAACATCAGTGAAAGGAGGAACATGTCGATGACAATTGTTTTATGTGGCTTCTTGTAATCAAGGGAAGTTCCCATATTTTGGGTATGCATGCATTTCCAAAGGTATCTCTTTCAGCTGATTTGATCACTGAGTTATCTTTGTCAGATTTCATGTGATATACTTTGTAATATTTAAGGTGTCTAATAAAGTGTTCTAAGAATTTTGCATCTCACAAAGTACTCTCATTTATGAAAAATCAGTCAAAAGTAAACATCTGAAACTAGTTGTATTAGAATATCTGAGTGAATTGATTTAATTACTTATTTATCTTCTTTTTATTACAGGCTATTGTTAATGCTGCAACATTGCCTCTATCCATTATCATTGTTGGAGTAGGTGGAGCAGACTTTGATAACATGGAGGAACTGGATGGAGATCTTGAACGCGTTTCTAGTAATGGTCGGTATGCTGCTCGAGATATAGTACAATTTGTGCCTTTTAGAGACTTCCTAAATGGGGGTGGGGATCCTAAATTAGCAAGGCTTAGGCTGGCTAGGGAAGTACTTGCAGAGGTCCCTGATCAAGTTTTGTCCTATATGAAAACTAATAACATCACTCCCCAACCACCCAAGATAAATGATACACACTTGCTTCCAGACCTAATCTAATTTTTTCTATCTTTCACTCCTAACCATCACGGGTATAAGGCTGATTGCCTTTAGTATTGTGTGTGTGTGTAGGGCTCAACAAATATTTTATTATCGACTGTATTGCACAATCTTTGTGTATGATGTATTTACTGTATAATCTCTATTTGATATATAGTGTCCTCTGAAACATGAATGCTCTGAATGCCAGATCCTCCAAAACCTGGACATTTTGAAAACCTGCTGGTGTTCAAGTTTTGTTTGGTTTATTGGGGTGAGAGAGAGAATGGCTTTCCAAGTTAAGGACATTTTATATGAGTGTAGCAGTGGTAAGTAATTTTTCTCCAAAACCTGGAATTTTACCTAATCTTGACACCCTTACACACCAATTAGCCCAGGTTAGGATGATCTGCTCTGCTGCTTTTATTAAATAGGGTTATTTTTGCTCAGAAAAAGTAACATAGAAATAAGGCAATGTATGATTTAACATAAATATGATTTACTTTGCATAAGAATGTGTTTTATACACAAGACAGATGTAGCGACTGACTTGATCTGTAAATGTATAGGAAATATCACTGAGATATTTGCAGAGATCCAGCTGGAGTGGACTAATGTATATGGACAGTAACCATCAAAGTTTTCACATGGCATAATTTCATTAGAAAATATTCATACTACTCTAGATAAGTACCTCATCCTTTATGATACTTTTAGAAATGTGAACATAGGAATACTAAAAGTAGCCAGTGTCATAAGTTTGTTGCATGGGGTAAGTTTAGCATGTCTCTTTGCTCTTAATTAACTGGCAACAATTTACCCTACTTCCCTGTAGCATTATCAGTCTTTATTCTTAGAAGTGCTGGACTGTCAAGTTCAGAACTCCCAGGAGTAAGTCTCAGTGATGCTATGAAGTAGTGAAGTGAAATTTTAAGTGGAAAATAAATGTTGATTGCAAGATTTCCTTTGAAATCACAACCCAGCATTCCCAAGAATGAAACTTAATAGATCAGGTTTAAAGAAAATTAGGTACATTGTCAAAAAAAAAAATGAAACCAGCAAAATATGGATATTTTATCTCCTTCAAAAGATATCCTTTGATACTTAAGAACATTGAATGACATTTGTTAGAGTTTTTCTGTGTTACTGTTTTTTTTTGTAAATATATTTGTCCTACATGAAATACATTTGTGAAGATGGAGGAATTTGATAAAAGTACTGAACTAACTGAAGGGCTTCAAAGAGAGAGAATATCACGTGCTTTTGTGACTTGCTTCTCACTGTTTGAGAGACAGATAGTCATTGATTATGAACATTTTATTTGGAGAAAGATTCTCATGCTGCTGACTATGGGATGGAGGGTAAAAGTAAAGAAAGCAGTATCTTCAGTAAGCCTTCCAGAAATGATTGATGTAGCCTGTGGTCTATACAATTTCTGAGGATTGTGATCAGTGCTATACCAGTGACAGCCACAAATTCTTTGAGAGAAATGTATGAGAGGAAGATGCAATACAGATCATAAGAAATTAAAAGTGATACACTTTGTTACTCAAAGAAAAGTAAAGAGATATGTATGTTGATTAGTCATAAAAAATGAGCAGTGCTGGAAAAGGCATGAGGCACTTTTGTTTTCCCACTAGTGATATGAAATGAGTAAGAAGCATAAACTGAAGTTTCTTATATTCAAGTATGATGTTATTTAGTAATTAGTTGTATTTCAGTACAGTTATTATAGTAATAAGCAATTTCTGTCAGGTTCTGAATGTTTCAAGTTTTGTGTTTTACTTAATGGGTACGGAAGTCAAAATTTCTCCCATGCCCTTAAATAAGTAAAAAGTCAAATCTACTTATTCAGATATGAGAAATTTGCCCATAAAATTCAGCAATACTTTTTTGTATAAACAAATAAGACTGAAAATCCCTCTCATCCGAGTTTTAAATGTCAGGTCGGACAAGTCAGACTTGGGATTTTGGCACCCTTGGTTCATTGTACATTAGATATAGTAACTTGATGCATGGAAGTATCTCACATATCATACAAGCAATGGGTTAAAACCCAGATTGTATCAGTAGAATCATATTGCTTTACATATGGAATGTGCATAAAGTAAGCAATATTGTATTAAAGCTTACAAAATTGGAGTTAGGCGTTATCCCAATGTGATCTTATTTTTTATTGGATAGAGAGCTACTGTTTGCCAAGTATATAGTTTACTACATGCCAATAAGAAAATACAGTAGATTACAAAGAGGTGCAGATAAGGTGTTATGTTTAAATCTCCGACAGAGAAAGTTCAGTACTTTTCTTTAAGTAATATTTGGTCTCCCACTTCTCCTCGTTCCCTCCACCTGTGACACATATATCCTCTTTGTCAATCTTTCCTCACTCATTTTCTCCATGTGGCCAAACCATTTCAATACACCCTCTTCTGCTCTCTCAACCACACTCATTATATTACCACATATCACTCTTACCCTTTCATTACTTACTCGATCAAACCGCCTCATACCACATATTGTCCTCAAACATCTCATATCCAACACATCCACCCTCCTCCGCACAACCCAATCTTTAGCCCATGCCTCACAACCATATAACATTGTTGGAACCACTATTCCCTCAAACATACCCATTTTTGCTCTCCAAGATAATGTTCTTGCCTTCCACACATTTGCCAATGCTCACAGAACCATCGCCCCCTCCCCCACCCTGTGACTCACTTCCTCTTCCATGGTTCCATCTGCTGCTAAATCCACTCCCAGACATCTAAAACGCTTCACTTCCTCCAGTTTTTTCCATTCAAACTTGCCTCCCAATTAACTTGTCCCTCAACCCTACTAAACCTAATAATTAACCTTGCTCTTATTCACATTTACTCTCAGCTTTCTTCTTTCACACACCTTACCAAACTCAGTCACCAACTTCTGTAGTTTCTCACCTGAATCAGCCACCAGTGCTGTATCATCAGCAAACAACAACTGACTCACTTCCCAAGCCCTCTCATCCACAACAGTTTTGTCCCTCTCTCCAAAACTCTTGCATTCAACCCCCTAACAACCCCATCCATAAACAAATTAAACAACTGCGGAGACATCACGCACCCCTGCCACAAACTGACATTCACTGGGAACCAATCACTTTCCTCTCTTGCTACTCGTACATATGCCTTACATCATTGATAAAAACTTTTCACTGCTTCTAGCAACTTACCTCCCACACCATATACTCTTAATACCTTCCACAAAGCATCTCTGTCAATTCTGTCATATGCCTTCTCCAGATCCATAAATGCTACATACAAATCCATATAAACCTATACATACACATACAGACTTATATACACATATACAGATTCATACTTGCTTGCCTTCATCCATTCCTGTCACTACCCTGCCCCACAGGAAACAGCATCACTGCTGCTGTTGCTCTCTCTCTCTCTCTCTCTCTCTCTCTCTCTCTCTCTCTCTCTCTCTCTCTCTCTCTCTCTCCTGCCTGCCCCGCCGCTTCAGCGAGGTAGCACCAAGAAATATTCTGTTAGCTAGAATGATGACAAACCATACACCTTTTGATAAATTACATTTCATGCTTTTGAGATGAGGAGAGGAGGTTCAGAAAAGCCTGTTTTTTTTTTTTTTTTTCAAAATATTATATCAGGTTATTTCCACACACTAGACTGCTCAATACTCAATGCCATTATCCATAAAGAAAACCATAGTCATAGAAGATGCCATCCTTAATGTCACCACATTGGCATTGACCAACCTAATTTTATGAAATTTTTTCTGTAATACATACTCTACAAAGACTGAGCTCAAATATTATATTATGAGGCTAATTTTTGGTTATTAATACAGATGGTGGGTGTTAGACAGGCATCTGTTTTCTCAGTTGTGAGTTAGCATATAAAAAGTCTGTAATCCTGAGAACCAAGCATATCTAGGAGGCTCTTCCTTCACCCCTCTTCTTGAACCATTTTTTTCTATCTATAGTGCTTTTGGTGCCCCCTCCTTGTTCTACAGGTATCTTTGCCACTGCTCGCATGAGCTGCCTGTATGTACCCCTGCCACCTGGCAGCTATTCCTGTAGTTTCTACCATTGTAATACATTCTTCTTTCCTCAAAGAGTGAAGCTGTGGTAATATGTTGGCAAGTTTCCAGGTGTTAGGCTTTTTAATGTGTACCCAGAAGCAGTTGAAGATACCTGCAAGTTCTTGTGCTGTAAATGAGCCATAGAGTTTTATGTGAAAGTTTGATATGTTGTCAGGTTTGTTGCATGAGAGTTTTTAAGGTTTTGGTTGCATTGCTTATATCATGGTGTAAAGAATGGGTTGTTTCTGGCTGGCGTATGTGTTTTTTCATGACTCCAGTTTAGGGGTGTGATTGGTTTGTGGCTGATTTTCAGTGGTGTTTCATGGGAATGTTTCCTAGTTGTAGTGAGAAGGGATACCACTAGATTATATCAGAAGTGCCTCGTACATGGAGGATGGGTTGGTGTAAGTCTTCTTTAAGGTGCATGAGAATTGTTTGCTGTGGGCTTTGTGGCTTGTTGTGATTACTGTTCATATGTTATGGAGAGAGAGTCTTACACATGTGTTGCCCCAACTCTTAACCCTGTATGTATATAGCACATCTTTTACTTATATGTATTTATGCACACATACATAGAGGACCTCTGTGATGTAATGGTTAATGTTGCTGATTGACATGCATGTATGGGCCTCCAGGGATGAAACTGGCTTAGGATCCTGGTCATGGCAGCCAGTCCACCCAGGTATTCAGCATCCCCTAGGGGGTACCAGGCATTAGCTAGGTGTGTGTGTGTGTATACTACATGTACACACGAGGAAAGATATCGTACATATGGACAAGGTTAAGAGACAGCAATGCTTTTCCCATAAAACACAATTAGTAATCACCCCATAACCTATGTCATGTTTGGGAAGGAGTGCCTGTTTCCTGTTTGCTTGTTAGTGATTAGGCTGGCGATGGTGTTGTCTCAGTTTGGAATTGTTTTGTGATTTCTTTTGGTGGAGAGTGGTGTTATCTGAGCTGGTTCCTGTAAAATCTGCAACTTGTGGGGAGAAATTTGGGTAATATTTCTTTCTATGCCCTAGTGGTTTTTGCTTTTTGCTGGCTCATTTAGTGATGCTGATGTAGCGTGAGATGATATGATTTAGAGATAGGAAATCACCCATAATGAATAACTAAGATTCCATGTAATATTACATATGAATACTGCCTGGTCTGCTTTTGGTTTTTGTTTTTGTTTGCCTAGTTAGGTTGGTTATGAGGTGTCGGGATGGGCAAGTTATGCTCAGGTGCTTCTTCCCGGCCGTGCTGGTATGGAGAATCTTTGTCTGGGTTGGGTGTCTTTGACTGGTTGCGTAGGTTGAGAATATTGAAAGGATGTATTTGATTTATTGGTAATTCTACTCAGGAATTTTGGTTGTGAGCGTTGAGCCATGCAGAATAGAGGGCATTGAAATCTCTTCACAGATTAATGCTAGGCATATTAGTCAGGTTCTGCAGTCGGGGAGAGTTTCTGGGAGGGCAAGTGGGAGGGGCAGATATGTAGGAGTTGATTGTGTTGTAGTAAGTGCTGTCTCGTGTTATCATTGTATATGATCTGTGCTTGAAGTAGTATCTGCGAAAGGGATAATGTATATGTCTGTGTACTTATAGAAAGGCAGGGGGGAAAGACCTAATTAGAATAAATTGGTTTCTTGGCTTTGTATGTCGTGTTCCTGAAGGAGGCTGAAAACTTCTGTGTACTTGTTTCTGATGCCACTGATGTAGAGTTGTGCGATGTTTACTGTGTGGATGGGATTGTGTGGAGTAGAGGGGTTAGCTGGTGAAGGGGACTGTATTTTGTGCTGTTGCTTGAGGTGCGCTAATGCTGGGAGAGTGAGATGGTCTTGGAGGAATGTGAAAATGCTTAAAATGCAGGTCATGCCTCTGGAGCATACGATGGATTGGTGCTTTTGGGTGCTTTTGCACTGCAGGCAAATGTACTCTTATTGTTCTCGGTTGGTGGTAATATCATTAGTGCTTTCACACAGACAGCATGACCAGGACTCCATTCTCCGGTGGGGAGAAAAAAATTTATGATTGTGAAAAGATATTTGGTTCCGACCCAATAATGTCCAGCAGTGCGGCCGGGAACAGATGGAGGCTGTTCGTGCTGGAGTTGAGTAATGCAAGTCTTTAAGAGGACAGGATAGGCGGTCGCAGACTAATATTCTTGGGAGCGAAGAATTAAGGTTAAACGCTTTTCATTTTTTATTTTTTTTTAAGCCATCTTCCGCAACCAAACTCCTGTCTTCGGAGTGGATGCGCGAGAAGAGTTTCATCCATGCGCTACAGCTAGATACAAACCCATAAACATTTTCGCACCTCTCGTTAATAGACCACCTAACTGTGGAACGGACCACCGACACTAGTCAGTCGTTAAAGACTGACGATGGTTGGAACATAAACATATTCAAAAGTTGTTTTGTGATTATGACGGACAGTAAAAAAAGTGTATGACTAAATCCCATTTTATAACCAAGTTGTCCATCTACGAAGCAGCAGTCTTGAACTTCCTCTCATTTCGGAGACTAAATATTAGGAACGTGTTATATAAGGGAATGATTCGGCCTTTCTCTGCAAAGATACTTCCTCAAGATGAACGACAAGAGGAATTACGATCTTAATATGAACGGCAAGAGTATTTATTTCATCAGGGAACGACGAGAATAATTACTTCCTGAAGATGAACATCGAGACTAATTCCTTAAGAGGAAAGGTACGTCAAAATAAACGGTAGGAGTGATTACATTTAAGATAACGGCGAGTGTTTATTTGCTAATGATAAACGACGAATAACTGCTTCCTCAAGATGAGTGGCATTAGTAATTTGTTTCCTCGTGGTGGATGGCAAGCGCAATTGCTTCAAGTTGAAGAGTACTTACTTCGTCACGATGAACGGTAAGAGTAACTACTTCCTCACGATGAACGGCACGAGTAACTTCTTCCTCACTTTGAACGGCAAGAGTAACTACTGCTCTTATGAACGGCAAGAGTACACTGCTCCTACGAACGGCGAGTAACTACTTCCTCACGATAAACGGCAAGAGTAACTACTTCCACACGACGAGCGGCAAGATTAACTGCTTCCACATGATGAACGGCAAGAGTACTTCCACATGATGAACGACAAGAGTAACTACTTCCTCACGATGAACGAGAAGGGAAACTACTCCCTCACGATGAACAAGAAGAAAAACTACTTTCTCATGATGAACGGCAAGAGAAACTACTTCCTCATGATGAACGGCAAGAGTAACTACTTTCTCATGATGAACGGCAAGAGAAACTACTTCCTCATGATGAACGGCAAGAGTAACTACTTCCTCTATGAACGGCAAGAGTAACTACTTCCTTACGATGAACGTCAAAAGTAACTACTTCACGATGAACGACAAGAGTAGCTACTTCACAATGAACAAGAGTAACTACGCGATGAACGGCAAGAGTACTTCCTCACGATGAACGGCAAGATTAACTACTTCCTTACG
Organism: Panulirus ornatus; assembly: GCF_036320965.1. NCBI lineage: Eukaryota > Metazoa > Arthropoda > Malacostraca > Decapoda > Palinuridae > Panulirus > Panulirus ornatus. Next base: position 71,858,937 of record NC_092243.1, on the reverse strand, counting down.
ATGAACAAGAGAAACTACCTCACGATGAACGGCAGGAGTAACTAATGGAACTCGAGCGGCAAATGTACCCACTCACTCAAGGACAAAATCCTCCAGGATAGCTGGAGTATGAATACCTTCACACAACTCCTTTATCATTCTGTATATCTTACGTCCAAGTGAACCATGTTGATGCCATCGTACTGCAGTCATCCTATATGGCAGTGGATGACCATATATAAAAACCTGTGGCTATGGGTACACACGCCAATATACCCGCGCCTTATGTTGGTCTGCGTATCTGAGTTGTACGCGTAGCCACCGCCTATTCGATATAAAGGCGATAATAGCTAAGTATATCAGAGGAAAATATGAGGTTGATTGCTGTAAAATTAAATAAAGGCACTTGTAAAATTTCAATAGAAACCCTGTCTACTAGTCGAAAATGATAGTTGTAGAATAAACCAGGTTCGTCACCTGGAAATTGCATGACTTCTTGCTGTATTGTTTTTATAATTTTTTCAAAATGTATTACTCACTTTAACATCAATAAACCTAACAGTTTATATATTATACAATTATCACCTGACATAGTATAGTTCAGTGTAAAAACCGAACGCCACCTTACATAGCCTGTCCTGTTGTCTTTTCTGATTATATTTTTCCCACTCTGACGAAGTCTCCTTATATAATCTTACTATAATCATAATTCTCTCTTTTATATTAAAGATTGTATATACTAATATATTTCAGTAAGTCTTCTTGGTGCAATATATGAAAAGCAGTGGCAGCGTGCAAACAGCATAACGGGCTGGGAGTACGACGGCGTATCGGTAATCAACGCATTTTTTTTTTTAAATCCCTCAAAAAGTATCCATATTTTCGCATTGTAACAGTCATGTAACGCAGTGGATTATCGTTCAAGTATATTCTAAAATAAGCAATCTCAGGTGTACACTGTAGCTTCGGTTCTTGTTTCCATGCCTCGCTCTTGGACATCATTCAAACCCTCCGTATGACACAAGATGTCCTTCTGTTGTCCAACATTTTGTTGTTATTTAGTCGACCTTGAACTGGGCGCCAAATTGCCGAGTTGTTTACCAGAGGGACCCTGCCAAGACACGTGCCTAACCTAACTAAGCCACTAGACAAGCGGCCATACCAACCAAAACTGGTTTTCATTAGTACTAAGCTACAGAAATACAGCATCTGCTCTGGCAACAACTTATTCAGACTCACCATAAATGAAATATAGTAATGATCCCTTTGGAAATCTATGCTAACCACTTTTCTTTCAAAGGGCATTTGAAATTGTTTGCATTGCCCACCGCCAGAACCAGTGCTTCGAAAAATACAAACCAGCAACTAAGCAACACACCCATCCCCGTTTTCTAAGCGAGGTGGGAGACCAGTAGTAAACAAATGGTGTGCAGGAGGAGAGTGGTGCAGGGTCGTGCCTCAGCATAAACACTCAATTGTTGTGATAAGATTTGGTTTTTTTTTTTCAATGAAGCTTTGTGAATAGTATGTTGTCCAAAGACCTCGATGATCATCGCAGTGCACACCCAGCCTTTGACACTGCTTGCTAGGAACTGTACACTGCACGTTGGAAAGGTATTTGTTTTTGAAATGAATATAAAATGATATATAGAGATTATCCTTTTTTTCATGATGTGGGATGCTGTTTGCAGTATTGTTCTGTTCTGTGGTATTAGGAGAACTATAAGGCACTTTGCTGATGAGTTAAATCTTTGTTCTATGAATTATCCAGAGATGACATTTTGATATGTTGAATGTATTACTTTACATACAGTACTTAAAAGGTTCATACTTTCCGGTTCATTTTCGTCTTTTTCTTATTGGCTGTGATTTCTAAACACTCATATCCTTTGCCTGTGGGTTTAGCCACAATTTCCGTGGCTCAGCTCAGACATGTAGTCGGTATGCTAGACATTTTGATGAGGGATTAAATGAAATTAAAGGGTAACATCTGGAGGGAAAATTGGAGAAGTGATGGAAGATGTGGGTTGCAGGGTCGTACGAACACCGGGTACGAGGTGGGCAGTTTGAGTGGATTGCAAGAGGAGAAACAGTTATGGTCTGATGGTGAGAATGACAATGAAAGTTGAAGCGTTGTGTGTGTGTGTGTGTGTGTGCAGGCGTGGGCACGGGTGTTGCAAATACTGATTTTCAGCGAAGTCCGCAATTAGCATACACGTTAGGATAGATAGAATAATTGGATACATTTTTTTAGCCAAATGAGTGACTATAGAAATATTGATATTATGGATTTATATCTTAAGTTGTACGAACGAATTTCAGTACATTACACTCATTTGTCATGACTAGGCTTTAGAATATAACGTCAGTGTTAAGATCCTTTGTGTTCATAACGTAATGTCTTACTGTAAGAGGGTTGAACAGAGGTATACTGACGCATGGTAATGATATGTTGGTTAACTTCTCGCTTGTAGCGTGAGAACTGTGAACGAGAAGAATAAGATGAGGGAAGTTGAGGGATGAAAGTTTTTCAATTTGATGTCCAGATGTTACATAGGGTGCAAGGTAGAGAGGTGTAGTAGTGGATATTATATATATATATATATATATATATATATATATATATATATATATATATATATATATATGTATATATATATATATATATATATATATATATATATATATATATATATATATAGGTAGAGAGAGAGAGTGTTCCTAAAGGCCGCCAGGGTGATGAGTGTCATTGTAAATATGGGTTGTGGTATGAAGGATACAGCATGTGGATTGAAATTTTCAGGCAGTTTGTGATGAACGGAAAACACAGAAAGCAGAATATGTAAAGTACTCAATGAAGGATGTAAAGAAGAGAGTGGTGCATGCGCATACAAGGTAAACAAGTGAGTATTGTGTGTGAGATGAAAGCTTGAGAATTGATGGGAGAATAACACTAGCGTTGAGGTAAACAAATGCGTGTGGCCAAGGACTGCAGATGACGGTATATTAATGTGAGTGTTGGTATAGTGGGATACGAGGTAAGGAGGGAGAAGAAGACATATTTGTGGAGGTAGTTAAAAGATCAGTAATGGACATACAGAATGGGAAAAGCTGGGAAGAAGTTGCGTTGCGTAGTGCAATGGTGAAGAATGCTGCTGGGTGGGTGTGGAAAGTGCGACTGGAAGTATGGAAAAGCCAGTCTTTACTTAGTGCTTGGACGAAGACAGTAGATGTTCCTTTGTATAGAGTTAGCATTGTAAATAAATAAGAAATACAGAGGAATGCCAATAGATGTTCTGCTCAGCGTTGATAAGGTCTATACTAGGCATGTGATTGGTCGATTTACGAGAATTGGTGAACTGCCTGTTGGTGAAGAACAAGGTGGGTTTAGGGAGGGCAGACCAGGTTTTTGCAAAGCGCAGGTAGTGGAACATGATGCCAGAAGTGAGTGGAACGAGTTATGAAGAGGGGGGGGAAGCTTGCTGTCAGCTCACAGTGGGGGAAAAAAAAAATAATGAGAGTAAGGAGAGATGTGATACCTGCTCGGCGAAGGATATGGATAAGTTCTCATGATGCCTGGAGGGAAACATACATAGCAGGAGATGAAGCTAGGCTGAAAATTTTATCACAGGAAATGTGAAGAAACGTACTTTCAACAGTGTAGTGGACACGTGGAATAAGCTGAGCAAAAAGGTGAAGTGAATGTGGATAGTAATGGATGATATGATAAGTATATGATGGAAATAGGTTTCGGATATGGTGACCATACAAATACACAGACGTATGAATGATATATATATATATATATATATATATATTATTGTAATAACCCCAGGATCCCCCAGCCACGTGCTTGTATAGCTCCAAGGCCGCGCTACAATTGGTAGCTGGAGCGGGATTGACTTGTTTAGAGCGAGAATTGCTTTGGCGAAATTTTTACTCTCTCTTTACATGCCGATGATACAGCTAATGTGACTTTTCACTCAAGATACCATCTTTGAGTGTGTGTGTATTTATTTGTACTGTACTGGGAGGGATTTTAACTCGTGAGGCCCCATTTATTAACATTCTCTGCTATCATCCATCCTCTTAAATTTCTGTATACTGTCTGTACTAACCATGTCCTCAGCCATTCTGTTCCATTCATCCATCACTCTTAGGCTAAAAAAAACTCACTTCTCTTCATCTTGCTTATTTTCAAGTTATGACCTCTGATTGTTCTATTCCTACATCTCTCGAAGATATGTTTGCTGTCCGCGTCACTCATCTTTTTCAAAAGCTGAGATTAGGTTACCCCTCACTCTTCTTTCCAAGATGGAAACATGTAAATCCCCCCAGGCTTTCTTCATCATTTAGCTCCCTTCTTTAGCTACCTTCTTTGTTGCCCTTCTCTGAACCTCCTCTTTTAGCTCTTGGTTCTTATTTAGGTTCGGTGGTTAAACTTGGGAAGCACCTTCTAGTTTTGGTCTTAGGTGGGATGTGAACAGTTTGCTGAGTATTTCCTTGAAAGCTTTTCTGACATTTTCCAGAAAACGTTATGTCTCCTGAACTGTTCTCCCGGTGTGGGACTCTGGTGACAGGTTAGGGATGATGTCCCTCCCTCCCTAATCCTCCTCACACAAAACCCTGAAGCTTATGACCTGTTAGCTCGAGTTGACTTTCATTTGTCGTATATCAGACAAACTTCCGAGTGTGTTTAAAGTCCCCTTGTAAGTTGAGGCAGTACCTCCTCACATTTCACTCCTCTCATCATGATCTCTGCATCATCATTCATGAACAGATGGCTGTAGCTACGTAGCCCCCTTGTGCCTGACCATTACATTTTCACTCATTTTCACCCCGTAAGTTTCACCTTTTTACGACGATATGCAGGTGGCGGAGTCGAGTCCCGCGGTCAAGTCATTTCCACAGATCAAGACAGAACCCTGAGGCACTTCGTCCGTCGCCTGCCTCGACCCGTTTAGAGAAGGTTTCCTTGACATGTGTCTCTCGTTTCCTTCATCGCTGGTGACGGGTCTCCTCCGGGAATGCTAGCGTGTATCACAGGGAGATTTTTACCTCACGCAGTCAAAACATTGCGCATTGTTCAGAGTTGATGCGAGTGGCCATTTACCAATTGCCGCAGCCACTGTCAGCCATCGGTCGCTTGTTCACACGGATCAGGTCTCTCTGGTTTTCTGGTTCCCCTCGCACCACACGACTCAACTGGGGCTGAATGATCAGAACATACAGGCGGTTCAACGGATCTAGAGTACATCATGCTGGACACTGAGTCGTTGATGCCCTCGGTCCGAAGTGGTAAGTGTAGATGAGGTTCGAACTAAACAGGTAAGAGTAATTCATTACCACGGAAACCTGTCATCGCTTTTTCCGTGCTGGATGTATTGAGATAACGCACGGCCAACTTGCCCAGCATCACATCCTGCATGGAAGACACTGATGCAACTCCAAGCCACACCTGACCTTCTCCTGCGACAACAGCACTGGCCCCAATAGCACCGTGTGTCAACAAAGTCGCAAAATACGTTCGGTGAGGAGGGAGGTCTTGCGTTACTATTGGACCAGGCGAGAATGTGTGAAGGTGTCCGACGTCAGCTGGTGTTGTGGAGAACGGGAAAGGCCGAGTTGGTAACGCACAGTGTGAGTCCTGCCTGTGGTCATCACCTTCGTGTATCATCACCTGAAGTTAGGAGACTTCCTCACCTTGACACCGTCTGCCTCCCAGCCTCCTCATCCCTCCCTCCCCCCTCTATATTCTTCACCCTTCCCTAGCCTCCTCACTTCCTCACACTCCCCCTCACCCACCGCCAGCCTCCTCACTTCCCCAGACTCCTCGTCCCCCAAGTCAATAGCATGAATATAAAGTCTCCAGATGGTCACCGAGCCTGAGGGTAAGTGCTTCACTCCACCCGCCCAGCTGGCGGCGCTCCACAAGGTGCTTCCTCCACGTCCCCCATCAGCACGTCTGTTGGACCATCGTTCTTCCTCTCCGGGGATCGAACTGTCCCGTTCTCTGGTCGAAAGACCGCCAGTGAGTCACGACCCGGGGCTAATACTCCATCACTCCCCCCTCCTCCTCCAGCCATGTGTGTGAAAGCTTTGTGTTTACCTGGGCCACACAAACGTTAGGGGAACCACAGACCGTCTGTAGTTTGAATTGAAAAAAAAAAAAAATCACCTTTTTACCTCCCACTGCTTCGCTAGGATCACTCGATTTGATCCGTCACAAGGTAATGAGACGCAAGGCTTCTGTAGCTGGCCACCTTCGTCAGCGTCACCAAAGAACCTGGCCTTGATCCACCATTACATAGTCAACAAAGTCTTCCTTCGTGGCGCGCAGACTCACCCCAATGAGCGTCATGTGGCTTTAAGAATCCCTAAGCGACCATTTCCACCCAGTCAGTCAACCTCGGCGCTTATCCAGACTTATAATTAACGTCTTAAAAGATGGATCTGTTCACTGGAAGTACGTAGTTGATGTCTTGCTACCCACTGGTGTTATTGTCGACAACACAGCTCTCCCCTGGCTACCTCTCTCTGCACAACCGAACCATCGCCAGTCACGTCACCGTCAAGTGAACCAAGGTCGTTGTTGACCCGTCAGCCTCGCTTCCTACCCGACCCGACCCTTGTAAGTGCTGTCGCCGCTGAGTTGTTTACTCCACCACCAGAACGTGTGTGTGGCCATCACCCTGATGGCACAGTCAGCTGGCTGAGCGGCTCACGCGCTACCATCGTCGTGTCCTTCAGGTGTTATCGTTTCGTGTACACACTTCGTCGACCTTAAGACACCTGGGACTCCCTGCTTCTGAAGTCGAGAACATCGACACAGTTTTTATTATATGTCTTGTTCTATGCCTTCCACGCACCCTCTCTCTCTCTCTCTCTCAGACAAATGATTCTGTAGCAAACCTGGGGGAGGGACATGCGACATCATCTCCGGTAGCTATGTACACAACTTACCGCGAGTGACATAGAGTTACATTGGACCTCATCCAACAGGTCAGTCCTCTCATCTTCACCCTATTCCACCTGAGATCCCTCGTCCCCTGGCTACAACCTCAACCGCATCAAGGCTTGGCTATGGATGGTAAGCCCTGTTTTCGGTGCATTATACCGTACATGACAGTGAGAGTGATGTGTGGCGAGAGAAACAGTTGTGTATAATACACACACACACACACACACACGTATATATATATATATATATATATATATATATATATATATATATATATATATATATATACGAATAAAGTGTATATGAACGCGCACCTTCATAGAACATACAAAGCTCCAACAGCCAGGATCGAACCTGGGACCCCTTGTGCAATATATATATATATATATATATATATATATATATATATATATATATATATATATATATATATATATATATGTTTGTGTGGATGTGTGATATGAGTTTGAATGGAGAAAAAATAGAGGAAGTGAAGTGTTGTAAGTGCCTGGGAGTGGAAATGTTAGTAAATGGAACCATGGAAGTGGAAGCGAGTCATAGGGTGGGTGAGGGGGCAAAGTTTCTGGGAGCACTGAAGAAAGTGTGGAGAGATCGTTATCTGGGAGGGCAAAACTGGGTTTCTGAAGATTCAGTAGTCCCAACCATCTTGTATGGATGCGAGACATGGGGCATAGATGAGGATATGATAATAAAAAGTCTGGTTGAGTGAGTTGAAGAGGGTATTCTGAAATGATTGGGATATATAGAGAGAATGAGTTAGGAAGGTTGACAAAGAGCATATATGTCAGAGGTGGAGGGAATAAGAAGCAGGAGACCAAATTGGAGGTGGAAGGATGGAGTGAAAAAAATTTAGAGTGATCGGGGCCTGAACATGCAGGAGGGTGAAAGGCATGCATGAGATAGAGTGAATTGGAACGATGTGGTTACTTTGTGGTATTCAAACGGTCGACGTGCTGTCAATGGACAGAAGTAGGCAGGTTAGATCATGGAAAGGTCTATGGGGCCTGGTTGTGGATAGGGGGCTGTGGTTTCGGTTCACTGCACATGACAACTAGAGAATGAATGTGAGCGAATGCAGTCTTTCTTCGTCTGTTCCTGGCGCTACGTGGCTTTCTCGGAAAACGGTGATCAAATATGGAACTGGTTCTCAGTGAATGTAGGTTTGCGGCAGGGGTGTGTGATGTCTCCATGGTTGTTTAATTTGTTTATGGATGGGGTTGTTAGGGAGGTAAATGCAAGAGTTTTGGAAAGAGGGGCAAGTATGAAGTCTGTTGGGGATGAGAGAGCTTGGGAAGTGAGTCAGTTGTTGTTCGCTGATGATACAGCGCTGGTGGCTGATTCATGTGAGAAACTGCAGAAGCTGGTGACTGAGTTTGGTAAAGTGTGTGGAAGAAGAAAGTTAAGAGTAAATGTGAATAAGAGCAAGGTTATTAGGTACAGTAGGGTTGAGGGTCAAGTCAATTGGGAGGTGAGTTTGAATGGAGAAAAACTGGAGGAAGTGAAGTGTTTTAGATATCTGGGAGTGGATCTGGCAGCGGATGGAACCATGGAAGCGGAAGTGGATCATAGGGTGGGGGAGGGGGCGAAAATTCTGGGGGCCTTGAAGAATGTGTGGAAGTCGAGAACATTATCTCGGAAAGCAAAAATGGGTATGTTTGAAGGAATAGTGGTTCCAACAATGTTGTATGGTTGCGAGGCGTGGGCTATGGATAGAGTTGTGCGCAGGAGGATGGATGTGCTGGAAATGAGATGTTTGAGGACAATGTGTAGTGTGAGGTGGTTTGATCGAGTGAGTAACGTAAGGGTAAGAGAGATGTGTGGAAATAAAAAGAGCGTGGTTGAGAGAGCAGAAGAGGGTGTTTTGAAGTGGTTTGGGCACATGGAGAGAATGAGTGAGGAAAGATTGACCAAGAGGATATATGTGTCGGAGGTGGAGGGAACGAGGAGAAGAGGGAGACCAAATTGGAGGTGGAAAGATGGAGTGAAAAAGATTTTGTGTGATCGGGGCCTGAACATGCAGGAGGGTGAAAGGAGGGCAAGGAATAGAGTGAATTGGAGCGATGTGGTATACCGGGGTTGACGTGCTGTCAGTGGATTGAATCAAGGCATGTGAAGCGTCTGGGGTAAACCATGGAAAGCTGTGTAGGTATGTATATTTGCGTGTGTGGACGTATGTATATACATGTGTGTGGTTGGGGTTGGGCCATTTCTTTCGTCTGTTTCCTTGCGCTACCTCGCAAACGCGGGAGACAGCGACAAAGTATGATAAAAAGAAAATAAAAAAAATAAAAATAATATATATATATATATATATATATATATATATATATATATATATATATATATATATATACAGGGGGGGTGGAATGTGTGCAAGTAATAGAGTGAATTGGAACGATGTGGTATACCGGGGTCGACGTGCTGTCAATGGGTTGAACCAGGGCATGTGAAGCGTCTGGGGTAAACCATGGAAAGTTTTGTGGGGCCTGGATGTGGAAAGGGAGCTGTGGTTTTGGTGCATTACACATGACAGCTAGAGACTGAGTGTGAACGAGTGTGGCCTTTGTCCTTTCCTAGCGCTGCCTCGCGCGCTGGAGGGAGGGGGTGCCATTTCATGTTTGGCGGGGTGGCAACGGGAATGGATGAAGGCAGCAAGTATGAATATGTACATGTGTATATATGTATATGTCTGTGTATGTATACGCTGAAATGTACAGGTATGTATATGTGCGTGTGTGGACGTGTACGTATATGTGTATGTGGTTGGGTTGGGCCATTCTTTCGTCTGTTTCCTTTCGCTACCTCGCTAACTCGGAAGACAGCGACAAAGTATAATAAAGAAAAAAATATTCGTATATATTTTTTGTCATAATTGTTCGCCATTTCCCGCATTAACGAGGTAGCATCTGAAACAAGTAACTGGCCTCATTCGCTCACATCCAATGTCTAGCAGTCGTGTGTATATTGCACCGAGACCACGATCCCCTATCCACAATCAGGTTCTCCTGATTGCTACATACCCTGTTCAGTTTTTTAACGTTAGTTCCCCCCTGTGTGCCGCATCGGTTCGATTCAGTCTGTCCCAGTTCTCCTTACACCTCCTGCATATTCAAGTGTATTGCCATGTCCTTCAATGCCCTCTTTTTTTCTCCCACATATAACTAAATGCACTTATACGTTGACGACTCAAGGTATGCTATACGAAATCTGGTTACGATTAATGCCTTCAAGACCCAGTTTCTGCCCACTTGTATTGATGATTCCTTATTTTTATTTCCTCTCCTTGAACAGTCCTGTAATTCTATAATACATTGTGTGTGTGTATGTGTGTGTGTGTGTGTGTGTGTGTGTGTGTGTGTGTGTGTGTCACATAGAAGTGAGGCTCATTAAATATAGCTGTAATAAACCCTCGTCCTCAACCATGTTTACCAATAATTTTTGTTTTGTCAAGGTTTATGATCCTGAACACGCATGAAACCTTTACTCCTGAATTGAAAAAAAAAAAATAGAATCAGAACGTTATACAAGGATGCCCTCTAGAATAAAGTTCGGTAATATGTTGGAGGTGTATCCTTGAGGTGGTGTTGAGTTATGCAGTACAAGGATGTATGCGCAACTGCGAGTTTAAGGCCTAGAATATTAACTCCAGCTTACATACAAGTCCTTCATGATCCCAGTGGAATAATACTGTTTTGCTACATCCTTCCCCGGCTGTGTATCTAACGTTAAAAAGGTTATAGTTGTTGCCGCCTGATATGGAGAGTATTCACTTGAACACGTGAACAAGAGCTGTGCAAGATAGGCGAGGGCCAGCCATTGGCCAGATCTGCATCTTTGTACCTTCTGGCGGAGCGAGTCCCAGCGCTCGCCGGGAGGGGGACCGGGTTGGGTGGTCTGCTACGATGGCTAAAACAAATTAAAGGAAACCTGTTCACTTGCCCCGTGTTGTACCGGAGAATGTACATTACTCGCCCGGCCAGTGTTGGCTCCATACCATAAAGGGTATGAAGCGGTGGAAGGTGGGAAAGGAGGGCAAGTGGCACCATAACACATCTGGAATGCTGGGTTTACATCGTTCGCTGTTCTTTATAGTTTTTTTTTTTTCCTTTCGTCTGTGATACACAGGAGCTTCATAATGTTTATACGTGTAGAGTAGACGTAGTTATATTTTCTCCGTGTCTGAAGAGAGAGGAAGAGAGAGAGGTGGTGGGAGGGAGGGAGTAAAGTTATTGTGGGCTGGACAGATCCCCGCCATCACCGGGCTTGTTGACAGAGGCTGGAGATAGTAGCCTAGTCTGCCAAGGTCCTCCTGGTGCCCTAGGACCACTGCCGCGCACTGCCCTCACCACACACACACACACACACACACACACACCTCCTCTCATGTTGATGATAATGATGATGAACTCCGAAGTTTACACAGTACATTTATTATTATAATTCATTACTTCACTGTCCGGAAGAGGGTAAACTGGTGTATTAGAATAGCTTGGAGTAATATAACTTCATTATCATAAATATCCTGCATGACTTGAGTATCTCATTATCGTAATTATCCTGCATGACTTTGTGTGTCATGAATGTTTATTATATTCCGTCTCGAGACTGAGAGTATACGAACCTTACTTTCACTCCCTGTACACCTGAGGGAAGCTTAGTCATATCCTGAGGTACGCTAAGGTGGGACAGTACAAAGTAAACCAAAATGTAGATCAGCTAACATGATTTATTTTTTTTGTCATAGGATTTTAAGATTAAGATGTTGAGCTTTCAGACAAGCCACTGTAATCAATCCACAGCTCAATGTCATACCATTCATGCCAAGTTTCCACTGGAGTTCCTTCAACTCTGACACTGCCATCTCTTAACACCTACTGGTTAAGGCATGTAAGGTGTTTTCCTCATTTGCTCCGGCCGTAGAAGACAGATGGACGAGGACAGAGGCCTATACATTATCAGAATTTCCAAGATGGCATCCTGTGCTGGCTCTAAGTATCACTGTCTTTGGCCTCGTTTGGTATAGATCACTGAAAATAACGGTCGATCCGATGGGAGGGCTAGGTTAGAGCGTTTTATCCGATGGGAGGGCTAGGTTAGAGCGTTTTTTCCGTTAGGAATGCTAGCTTAGAGCGTTCTCTCCGTTGGGAGGGGTAGGTTAGAGCGTTTATACGTTGTGAGAGTTTGGCTAGAGCGTTCTGTCCGTTGGGAGGGTTAGGTTAGAGCGTTCTGTCCGTTGGGAGGGCTAGAGCATTCTACTCGATGGGAGGGGCCGTGGCTGGAGGCGAGAAAAATCATAAAACACCAAAAGCCGAGGATAATATAAGTTATATTTTGTGGACTCATAAGGAAAGTGTTGGTAATATATTTCATGTCGGGTTTATTTCTTAGTTTGGAGGCCAAGCTGATGGGATGGATAAATGAGCAGAGTGAGGATAGATTGGCGGGGGCACCTCTGTCAATTCTCAATTGGTGGCCACGGGTGGGGGTTCTGTCGAGTGCTAATGGGGGTTGGAAGGCTTAGCCTGTGCTAATCAAAGCGAACAGAAAATAGCCTCAGTCTGACAAAGTTGAAATTATTCTTTATTGTTGAAATCTCGTTATTTCACCTTTAAAAAAAAAAAGTTTCTCATTTGGTGGCTACAGGTAGGGGTTCCCATCCCTAGCTGACTGGGGACGTGGTTATTCTTACATTGCCGGAAGTCGTATCCGCGGACTTCACTGTACTGATCACTCTCAAGGATGTTTGGTTAGGTTTGATTTGGTTAGTTTCTTGAGTTAGGGAAGTTCTCATTTTCTATTGTGAGACTAAGGTTATAGGTTACGTTTCTTGAGTTGGGTGGGATTCCATTTCTTCGTCATTGTATGTTATTAGAATAATGGCAACTATGGAATCTAACCTTACTCAGCATAAGCTTCGCTTTTTTCAAAAGTAATCACTGCAAGTGATAGAGTTCTAAGAAGTGAAGCAAATCCAGTGATGAACTGTCCTGTAGCTGTATTCACTGCGTCACTCATACTGGTAAATAAAGTAGGTCTAGTGACTAGTTAAAAATTGGAGGGGAGGGAGGAGGAGGGAAAGTCTTCATCCTACTCGTTTTCAGAACTACCAGTAAGGGTAGGAGGTGGAGGCTGACACCTGCAGAGAAGGTATAAAAATCAGTGTGCTCTAAAAATCGTAAGTTTATTCGGTGATTCCACCTACCTCTCCTCCTCCTTGTCCAAGTTTGTGTTTTGTAGGACAACGTTAGGGAAGACCTGTTGTGCTATCTTTCTTTCCTTGCTTCACTTAGTACTCAACATGTTTACATAGGTTTTATACCTGTACTCAAAATTGCTTATAGATTTATCGTATGGAAATTGTTTATCTCTTTGCCGTAGCAAATGGCTGAGACTAATGTATAAAAATGTTTATTACTTACAGCAAATGGCACAGTAAAGATTTAAGCGAGAGAAGACGTTAGTATGAGTGGCAGGTGAGACAGACTCCACTGTGACCCAAGAACTGTGTTTCTTTGAGTGAGGTACTGAGAGAAGTGTTGCCGGTAATAAGTGTGAGGTGTTGAGGCCAGCGAAAAGCCAGGAACACTCGGACCCAGAGCCCAAGCAGCGTTCAAAGTACTCCCTAGGGGCGCCCCCCGGCCTCTTTGGTTACATAGCACAGTACCCTGAGACCTGCCATACCCTTACCTACCTCCGCCATCATGCAGGGCAAGACGGCGTCCGCCGCCAGGATCAAGTCCGAGCGCAGTGTGGTGAGTACCTATCCTTGTTTTTCCTGTGTATTGATACCATGGAAACTATAGGAAGTGTAATGTCGATATTGTCTTATTCGCAAGATGTCAGAATTGAGATATTTTACATGTAGGTATGATAGGATTTGAATATGTATGTAGAAATGGTATTAAAAGACGTGAATCTCAGTGTAAAACGCTATGGTAGCTTATTGCGAGCATCGTGGTATTTTATTGTTCTTTCGTGTGTTTTGTAATTAACTTTAGTGATGGATAACCATTGAATGTTGCAGAAAGTACCCAAAAGGGAAATTCTACATTGTGTAATTCGATTCGTTTGGGAGTTGAACTGGATGGTATTTTTTTATTTCATTTTTTTACTTAACGCTCACATCGATAAACGTATCATTTGCTCTGCTTGTTACAGACATACATGGGGTCGTTATAAAAAAATGAAGAGTAATTTAGATTATGGGAATATTCGGCTGTCAACAAGAGTACCATATAAAGTCGGACATGAACAAGGTGTTTCACATATCCAACATTGCCTTTGAGTTTCCTTTCACTGATTTCAGCTTTATAGTGCTATGCGTATTTCCTCAGAGACTGTTCAAGGTTGTTGAAAACTAGGTGATGAATGTGATGTACCTGACGTTGTGGATAATGATGCAAATTACGTAAATTGGAGGTCGATTGATCCTTGGTACGATCGTTAGATGCAATGTGTCACAAAGACTTCTTAATCCATCGCTTTTTATTATGATATGGCTGCCTTTCCCTCCGTAACAGTTGGGTTAGGAGTAATTTCTTCCTTAATTGCTCATGTAAGTTTACTGGAATGTACAAATTAATGCCGTGGTACATCACCCCAATGTATCAAAATTATAAGGTGTAAAAGATGTCTAAGACTCGTGATCTTAAAACGAAACATCTTACCTAACCCTCAACCAAGCAGCGAAGCCCCATGGATTCCCACCTAGCCTAACTCAGGTTGACTCAGATGGATAACAGGATGTTATATGTTACACATATCAAGTATGAAGTGCATTGATATTTGAAACCAAACCAGTCAGCGAGAGCTATCGAGATTTAAGGCAAACGAAAAGCGTTTATGCGTGTCCAGATAACAAAGTTGCTTGTCAGGCGAGGAAGCAGAAACATTATATTTAACTCCCGGATCCATTACATCGACTGGGGTGCTTGTCTGGCTAAAGTTGATAGATGTATGGTTGCAGCTTGACGTCAGCTAGGATGCGTGGTTCTAAGACGCAGGGTTATTAGGTCGACGATAGAATGAGTGGAGGTCTTTATTTTAAGTTACGCGGGTGCATTCGAAGATAGGATGCGCAAACTTAGTATTCACGATGGGATACATGGTGCAGGTCGAAGATAGGATGCGTGGCTGTTGTTCTAAGCAGAGTTGCAAGGTTACAACAGGGTTGATAGGGTGCGTAGCTGCAGGTTGACCCAGGTACACGTGACGACCAGTTTTACTGGCATTCTCGCCTCGCTGGACCTTGAGGGACTGCTGAGCGAAGGCGCATGATCACAGCTTACGTCCGCTACCTTGTGGAACGACCTCAGGGTCTCGGTTCTTTTCGTTTACCGGATCTATTATTATTATTATTATTATTATTATTATTATTATTATGAATCTTCAAGGGGTCTGTCTTCTCTTCACGTAAAAGTCCTCCCTCTTAATCTTGACACCATTTTTTTTTTCTACAGTTTATAGAGTCAGTTTTACAGTTTGTGTCCCAAGCTTTGAAGTTCTTCGCTCCCCCGCTGTGTTGCCCTGCTGTAGAATACTACACCTGTGGTATAAAACATCTGACCGTATTATTTTTGGCCTCACGTGTGGTGCCACGGGGGAAGCGTCAGTGAAACTCCTCTTTGTTACATATATATATGGTAATCAGTGTCGTGGGATGGGTCTTGTAGTGCCCACTGAGAATGTGTGTTGGTCTCAGAATTATCCTTAAACAGATGGTGTTGAATTATTTTCCGTGTGGTGGTTATAACTTGACGTGCGCCTTGAATGACCTTAGCAGTTGATAGGCCTAAAGCCCCACTAACCATCCAGCTTCCGGGGGACTATAAATGGTAATGAGCAGTGATGTAACAACCTATTTTGTGTGTTTAACAGATCATGACGTAACGTAGATGTTAAGGAAATAGAGTAATTATGGTTTCAACATCCCCGGGGAGACCTGATTTCGTACCTGCTCTTTAATCTAGTACCTCCAGTAGCAAGGATTCGAACCCTACACTTAAATGGTATGGGGTTCGAACCCTTGCCGTTGGAGAACATTATGTGTATTCTGCTTCACTTCGATATATTTTCCGTTTAAACGACGCTTCAAATCGACTCCATCTTTTGACTTGGTTTCTTTTGACATTAGTTTAAACACCAGTGACAACATTCATGCCATGGATTTTATATCATGATATAGTGTTATTCCCTGGTGTTTCCCGCCTCCTTGGCATATGGTTTATCCTCTTTCTGATACCGTATATGTCCCGGGGCAGTTCTCTTTCATTTCCAGTGCCCGTAGAATTTTCTCTTACTCGTTTCAACCGTTAAATTGATGACCTTTAGGTATGATGGCGTGACCTCTGACATGACCCAATAGCGTCCTGTTGCTATAGATGTTTCCTTTAGTTTGATGGAGTGTGTGTGTGTGTGTGTGTGTGTGTGTGTGATTACCTCTTTCTGTTGAATGGAGTTTTACACTCATGGGGCCCCAATTTCTTGAACATTCACTATCATGCAACTTATCAGATGTATGTATGCAGTGCTGTGCAAACAACTATACTTCGTTCTGAACGTAATCTTAGCAAACACTGGTTCTAAGCAAAAGTATTTCTAAGCAAACAGCCATAGTAGTTGTGAGTAAATAGCTGCCACTACTGTTGACAACAATAACCCATGTTAAACAACCCAACGCCCGTTGGTTCGACTTTGATATAGGATGTTATAGCACTGTAAACCTTCCTTCCTTTACGTCCGGAGCTGCCTCACCTCATTCACGATTCCATACGCGTCGTATTCGCTGAGTAAACTGAACGCTGACAGCATGACATTAGTTGAACAAGCCGTGTCACTAGATTTTGGTATGATTTTTGTGGAATTTGTCAAAGCACCGGAAATGAACGATTAAGTGCTTTTGTTTCCTCTCATGTATGAAAAAGAGATATCTAAAAACGTTGAAGTATCTTCCTATAGTTTTATATTTTGCCTTCCTTTAAAAGATATCTAAACAGTGGCTAGGATTGTAGCAGACGGCAACGCTCTGTACGTGTATTTCATCCTCGCGTTGTCCAAGCAGGTTAACTGTAACCTGGTGAGGCTAGGCTGCAAGCGGCACGGCACCTGGCAGGGGTTACTTTCACTGGGTTTTCGTCATTCTTTCCTTCCCCTGTGATTATTGCCATTTCCTTCCATATCCTCAAATGACCTACTTGAGCTGACCCACAAATGTGCTAAGAATAGAAATTGACCTGATATTGATTTACTTTTATCGCGTCTCCAAGTGAAATCAGTTTTGCAAATAATACTTTAACGTTAAAAAAAAGATTAAATAATTCTCATTTAAATGCTTCAAGATGATGTTTACATTGTACCCGTCATTGTACATATGATCAATCCCCAGAGTAACCTCCCTATCTATAAACTCCCTATCTATAGGTAGGCCCCGTTAAATGCATGCACCAGATCGGTCCTCAATTTCAATACTTTATTCCTTGATTGATGAACGGGATCCTAGTGTTGTCACTAGGTACCCCTAGTACAATGCTACCAGAAGCAGCTGGCGTGTGTCACGAGTAGTATATATACCAATGGGGTTTACTAAAGCCTAAGGAATTGTTTACATAATATCTGGCCAGTATGGCTGACCGACTGTCTTGTCTGTAGGTGACGACACGAAGCCTAGTATGATATGGACGGGGTGGGATTGGGGGTTCTCACTGCTTGTAGTCCCAAGGGGGGCTGTGGCGCCACCCCTCACCTGCTGTCAGCTCAGCTCCCCCGCGCGCCGCCCCCCCCTTTGCCAACACTCGCCGCGAACTAACCTGATCTCTTGACATTTGATTTTAATAAGCTCTCTCTCTCTCTCTCTCTCTCTCTCTCTCTCTCTCTCTCTCTCTCTCTCTCTCTCTCTCTCTCCGTGGCAGTAAAAGATGTAGGAACCCTACCGACCAGTGGGGGTGTATTATTACTGGTGCTGCCTGCCTGGGTATCTCTAGGGGGAGGAGGAGTGTCGGTTAGTGAGGGCGGCTGCGCAATGTGCCCAGCGAGCCAGCACTTCAAGAGTTGTCATGTCAGTGCTATGGCCCACAAGGTAGCTGGCTTCTCTTTCAACCCTTCCCCCACATCCCCCACACCCACACACGTGGGCTGCTGGCCCCTCAAGTCCACAGATATACAACCTGACCATCACACATAACACTTTGACAACGTAACTCATACGATGCGTTCTTTCGTCTTTTGGCCAAACCTCGTTGTGTATATTCTCTCTCTCTCTCTCTCTCTCTCTCTCTCTCTCTCTCTCTCTCTCTCTCTCTCTCTCTCTCTCTCTCTCTCTCTTTATCTATCTATCTATCTATCTATCTCATTATCTGTATGATTTGTGGAAAGCGTAGCTTATCATTGACGCAGGAGGACCAGCAGCGTAAACAAACCCACCTTTATCAACTGATTTGGAAATGGTCTTATTTTAACATTTAGAACCAAATTTTTGACTCGCTTAAAACATTAAGCAGTAAATGTACTGCTTACATAACCTCCATGGGCTTTTCACAAAGCCTTGGTCAAGTTGCTTTATTGATAATAAAGTTGACAGTATAGTCTGAAATGTATTAGTTATTCTTAGAATTATCCCAAACAACGAAAAACCAAAATATAAAAAAATAATTTTTCTTGATTAACAACTGTTTCAGGAGATTTATCATGAAAGTATAATTACATAAATAGTGCAAAGCTTTAGAACTGAGTCTGTAAGGACACACACACACACACACACACACACACACACACACGTGTACTATGGGCATGGTAGCCAGAATTGCCATATAGGACCTATATATATATATATATATATATATATATATATATATATATATATATATATATATATATATATATATATATTCCTATGAGTCCACGGGGAAAATGAAACACGTTAAGTTCCCAAGTGCACTTTCGTGTAATAATCACATCATCAGGGGAGACACAAGAGTGAAATATAAGTCAGTTGATATACATCGAAGAGGCGAAGCTGGGACGCCATATATATATATATATATATATATATATATATATATATATATATATATATATATATATATATATATATCCAGGTAACAGGGCCTGTCATACGGCATGGGTTTGTGCCAGGCTTGGACCTGGCGACTATCGGTCAACCCACACTGTAGAACAAACCTTATAGATTTTTTTCTTCTTTTCCCTAACGTTCCGTTCGATCGCCCCAGATCCAAGAACCTGCAAGAGACCCCTCCCAAATTCCTCAACTCCAAACTACCCACCACTCCCCTACAAGCCCCTCCCAGATTCTTCAACTATCCTCCAACTAGAAAAAAAAAGAAAGAAAAGAAAAAACCCGTCGTTCCAGTCAGCATTTAAGAAAGGTATTCATAGCGTTGCCTCCAACCTCCTGGCCATGAACCTAGCTAGCTGTCCAGTGCAGGCCCGAGACTATCTGATGTAACCTTTTCTCCATCACCTGCACACCCGAAAACAGTTCAGCCGTTAATGAGTGGCGTTGTGACGATAGTGAGGTTGTGATAAGGATGGAGTTGTGACGATAGTGAGGTTGTGATAGGGGTGGAGTTGTGACGATAGTGAGGTTGTGATAAGGGTGAAGTTGTGACGATAATGAGGTGAAAAGGGTGGAGTTGTGACGATAATGAGGTGAAAAGGGTGGAGTTGTGACGATAATGAGGTTGTGAAAAGGGTGGAGTTGTGACAATTGTGAGGTTGAGAAGAGTTGAGTTGTACGATAGTGAGGTTGTGATAGTGATGGAGTTGTGACGATAGTGAGGTTTTGATAGGGGTGGAGTTGTGACGATAGTGAGGTTGTGATAAGGGTGGAATTGTGACGATAGTGAGGTTGTGATAGCGATGGAGTTGTGACGATAGTGAGGTTTTGATAGGGGTGGAGTTGTGACGATAGTGAGGTTGTGATAAGGGTGAAGTTGTGACGATAATGAGGTGAAAAGGGTGGAGTTGTGACGATAATGAGGTTGTGTAAGGGTGGAGTTGTGACGATAGTGAGGTTGTGATAAGGGTGGAGTAGTGACGATAGTGAGATTGTGATAGCGGTGGAGTTGTGACGATAGTGAGGTTGTGATAAGGGTGGAGTTGTGACGATAGTGAGGTTGTGATAAGGGTGGAGTTGTGACAATAGTGAGGTTGTGATAAGGGTGGAGTTGTGACGATAGTGAGGTTGTGATAAGGGTGGAGTTGTGACGATGGCGAGTTGCAATTTGTGTGACGATCGTGTGGTGTGGAACGTTGATGAAATGGGGCGGTTGTGAACCTACCTTCGGCAGAGTATGATTGTGACGGTGGAGTTGTAAAGACGGTGTTGTACTTGCGGTGGTCATGTGACGCTTTGTTGATGATGTGACGACAGATCGTCGGTGTGGTGACGCGCGACGCGAGTTCTGGTGACGCTGCAAGAAGCTAGCTGGAGTGACAGCACGATTTAGTCAGCTTAATTAGAGTAATAGCTTACGAAATATTCTCATTGTTATTATTATTGGTATGATTATATTATCAGCGTTGTTGATATTTGTAAGAGGAATGAATTTTTAGTCATCGTATTCATGGGTAAGTTATCGTACTCAAATGAGCAGAATCGTTGTACTTATGGCGTTTAGTTATCGTGCTCAAATAAGCAGAATCGTCGTACGTGTGGCGTTAAGTCGTCGTACTGAAATGAGCAGAGTCGTTGTACTTATGGCGTTTAGTTATCGTGCTTAGATAAGCAGAATCATCGTACGTGTGGCGTTAAGTCGTCGTACTCAAATGAGCAGAGTCGTTGTATTTATAGCGTTAAGTTATCGTGCTCAAATGAGCAGAATCGTCGTACGTGTGTCGTTAAGTCGTCGTACTCAAATGAGCAAAATCGTCGTATTTTTGGCTTTAAGTCACGACGTCGTACTTCTGTGTTAACTGTCGTACTCAAGGGTTAAGTCGTCTTCTTCCCAGGTACTAACTCGTCATATTTAAGGTGTTTAGTGGTCTTATTAAGTGGTCGTGCTGACGGTCTTATTAAAGTGATCGTGTTGAAGGGATATATATATATATATATATATATATATATATATATATATATATATATATATATATATATATATATATATCTTTCTTTCTTTCTTTTAAACTATTCGCCATTTCCCGCGTTAGCGAGGTAGCGTTAAGAACAGAGGACTGGGCCTTTTTTTGGAATATCCTCACCTGGCCCCTTCTGTTCCTTCTTTTGGAAAATGAAAAAAAAAATATATATATATATATATTTTAACTTAGAGGCAACAGTAAATCAACTTTCCAAACCCGACTGACCGACGCATATATGGCAACTCGCCACACCAGGTGTCACACCCCAAGCTGTGTTGTTGACTGAGGGCACTTGTCTCGTGTCTCTCATCAGCGCGGTGGTGGTGGTCGGTGTGGTTAGGATTGTGTGACAGTTATGGGCTGGAACCTCTCAGTAATGAACAACGGGACAGTAACCGGCCAGCAGAATTTTGTTAAAGCGTAGCCTAGCAACAGTAAAGACGATGTATGTTGATGTAAAGCAGGAACCCGTCAGCATTGAAGACAGGAACCTGTCAACGGGAAAGGGAGAAACCTCTCTGCAATAAAGACTGCAACCTCTTTGTTATAAATACGGCAACCTGTCAACAGTGAAGACTGCAACCTGTCAACAATAAAGACTGTAACCTGTCAACAATAAAGACTGTAACCTGTCAACAGTGAAGACTATAACCTCTCAGCAATAAAGACTATAACCTCTCAGCAATAAAGACTATAACCTCTCAGCAATAAAGACTGTAACCTCTCAGCAATAAAGACTGTAACCTGTCAGCAATAAAGACTGTAACCTGTCAGCAATAAAGACTATAACCTCTCAGCAATAAAGACTATAACCTCTCAGCAATAAAGACTATAACCTCTCAGCAATAAAGACTATAACCTCTCAGCAATAAAGACTGTAACCTCTCAGCAATAAAGACTGTAACCTGTCAGCAATAAAGACTAACCTGTCAGCAATAAAGACTGTAACCTGTCAGCAATAAAGACTAACCTGTCAGCAATAAAGACTGTAACCTGTCAGCAATAAAGACTGTAACCTGTCAGCAGTAAAGACTGTAACCTGTCAGCAATAAAGACTAACCTGTCAGCAATAAAGACTGTAACCTGTCAGCAATAAAGACTAACCTGTCAGCAATAAAGACTGTAACCTGTCAGCAATAAAGACTGTAACCTGTCAGCAGTAAAGACTGCAGCCTCTCAACAACACAAGAACCCGTCAACCATAATAGCCCGCAGACTCAACGCTAAAGGCGAACCAATCAGCTATAGACTGTAACCTGTCGATGATAATGACAGGAACCCGTCAACAACACACTTGCGAAAAACTGGACTCAGAGACACGGGAGTTCCCGTCAAAGATAGACTACACAGTTCCCGTCAAAGATAGACTACACAGTTCCCGTCAGAGATGGGCTACGACACTTCCCGTCAAAGATAGGCTACGACACTTCCCGTCAAAGACAGGCTACGACACTTCCCGTGGATGATGGGTTGCGATACTCCCCGTTAAAGGTGGGCCACGACACATCCCCTCAAAGATAGGGTACGCCACTTCCCGTCAAAGATAAGCAACGACACTTCCCGTCAAAGATAAGCAACGACACTTCCCGTCAAAGATAAGCAACGACACTCCCCGTCAAAGATGGGGGATAGTACTGTGCCAACGTCGTATTGGTGATTGTGGCGGAGAAAGCCGAGGTGCGTTGCCATTGGGCGCGTGCCAGCGCTAGGCGGGAGGGAGGGATTGCCAGGGACAGTGCCAGGAACAGTGCCCTCTACGTCACTGCTAACTCCCCCCCACACCCCCACCCCCCCAAGCCAGGAATGGCGCCGGCCGAATCTACAAGAACTTTGTCTCATCATGACACACACACACACACACACACACACGCACACGCATGCACGCACACACACACACAGCACACACACACACACACACACACACACACACACACACAGCCACCGCACCGCATCGCATCGCACCGCCCCGCCTCAACCACACTATTTTTATATCCTTTTCAAGTCTTCCAGTTTCCGTGAAATGTGTGTGTGTGTGTGTGTGTGTGTGTGTGTCGAACGGCCGGCGTCGTGTCGGTCGTAATGGCTCTGACGTACCGCGCTGTGAGCGGCCGAGCGTCGGGGGCGTGCTGGGGGTGGAGTGTGTTTGTGAGGGGGAGGGAGGGAGGGAGGGAGGAGGAGTTGGGACGGACGGACCGGGCTGGCGGGCGGCCAAGGCTCGGCCTGACCTGGCCCGCCTACCACAACAGCAGGCCAGGCCGGGCCTCCTCGTGGCCCTACATGTGCTGTATTTTGCCGAGACGTAACTTTCATTCACCCCAACACACTCCTCGCTCGCCCCTCACCGCCACACATCCTCGCTCGCCCCTCACCGCCACCCACTCCTCGCTCGCCCCTCACCGCCACACATCCTCGCTCGCCCCTCACCGCCACACATCCTAGCTCGCCCCTCACCGCCACACACTCCTCGCTCGCCCCTCACCGCCACACACTCCTCGCTCGCCCCTCACCGCCACCCACTCCTCGCTCGCCCCTCACCGCCACACACTCCTCGCTCGCCCCTCACCGCCACACACTCCTCGCTCGCCCCTCACCGCTACACATCCTCGCTCGCCCCTCACCGCCACACACTCCTCGCTCGCCCCTCACCGCCACACACTCCTCGCTCGCCCCTCACCGCCACACACTCCTCGCTCGCCCCTCACCGCCACACACTCCTCGCTCGCCCCTCACCGCTACACATCCTCGCTCGCCCCTCACCGCCACACATCCTCGCTCGCCCCTCACCGCCACACATCCTCGCTCGTCCCTCACCGCCACACATCCTCGCTCGCCCCTCACCGCTACACATCCTCGCTCGCCCCTCACCGCCACACACTCCTCGCTCGCCCCTCACCGCCACACATCCTCGCTCGCCCCTCACCGCCACACATCCTCGCTTGCCCCTCACCGCCACACATCCTCGCTCGCCCCTCACCGCCACACATCCTCGCTCGCCCAACCCGCTCTGTGTTATTGACTTACGGCTGGGGTGGTTTGCTCGCTACGGACGGTGATTGCTACGACCGAGTTACACTAGCAAAGCTGCGCTGCTTTCCTTAACAGGGAAACGATGGAATTTTTTTTTCTTTTCTTTTTTTGAGAGCGAGCAGTTGCCGGACAGGACTATGCTAAGTAGCCTTTACGTCAACGGACGATGGATCATACAGCCTCCTGTCTCTGGTCTGTCACGGCGTAACCCACGCAGGCAGGCAGGAAGGAATCCGGTAACGCCTCTCTCTCTCTCTCTCTCTCTCTCTCTCTCTCTCTCTCTCTCTCTCTATGAAATACGAAGTAAAAGGGTCCTCATACCGAGCGTGGTTATGCTCCAAATGTTGTCTGCTTTACCTTACGTACATTGTATTATTTTTGTTTTTGTTTTATACATTTTGGAGGCTCCAGTCACGTACAAAACTCCACACCAGTTGAAATATAAAATGTTTATTGAATGTGGAAAGATGTGAAGAGACAAGGGAAACTATTTACGAATTTCGGAGGAAGTGGAAAATCTGTGTTTTGAAATGAGCCAGGTCATAGTTATTAGGTTTTTTTTTTAAATTATCTATCCTTCCCAACCTATCCCTTTATTCAGATAATTACAGAAACTCATTTTTTTTCATATATTAAAAGGCCCTTTGACTTTGACCAACCACTTTTTTTCCTCTCAGAACAACGGTATAAAAAAAAAAAGAATGCGGTACGAGAGTGGTATCAGGTGGCTGGCAACGTGCGCCGCCGCCGGCCGCCCGCCCACCGTTGTTGCTGGGTGGCCAAGCACGGCCCAGAGAGCGCGTATAACGAAGGTATACATTATCATTATACACACAGGCGCTCAGCTCCTTTAATGGGGCTCCTTGTAGGTAGCTACGAGGCTGCGCTCCGCGTGGGAGCAGAGTAAGGTTGGCTCCCCTCTAGGCTGGGAGATTCTATCTCTCTCTCTCTCTCTCTCTCTCTCTCTCTCTCTCTCTCTCTCTCTCTCTCTCTCTCTCTCTCTGTCACCTTTGGCGAGGCTTGTATCGCCGGGAGTACAGTCTTGTCAAACAGACCTCCTCACTCCAGTCAGCGCTCATTTCCCTGCTGCCGAAAGTAGCGCAGCCTTGGTCAGTAGGAGCCACTAGAGAGGGAGGTCCATTGGTAATTATAAGTAAATGAATTATATCAACACGTTCAATCCACGCGTGTTTCATTTTCCCCGTGGACTCATAGGAATATATATATATATATATATATATATATATATATATATATATATATATATATATATATATATATATATTCCCCTCGTGCTGTTGTTATGTGTGCTGAAGATCTGGGGCGGCTCCACGGCGTGTGTCATACTCCTCACGGTGCACGTGTCTCTGCTGACTTGCCCGGGGGAAGGGGAGGTGTGTGGTCAAGGATGAGATGGCTGTACTGTTGTGGTGGGTGGAGGGGGATTCCCCGCGCCCCTCGCACGTCACTGCCCTAGGTGCGATTATACACACACACACACACACACACACACACACACACATATTCAAACATATAAACTCACAAACAAAGCTTGTTTGTGGCTGGGTGAAAGTAACAGTGCAGAAGGGTTGGTTGAGTCAAGGGTACGCGACTGACACAGGAGACAGGACAACACTCAGGAGGGTGACAGGTAGGGGGCGGGGCGGTCCAAGGACCAAGAAGGTTCCACACTCGTCGAGAGAGAGAGAGACAAGGGGACAGTGTCACAGGCTTTACGTATTATAAGATAGGAGGTCCAGGTTACCTTTCGACTCTAAATGTATGTTTACATATCATAAGAGTATATTTATCTGTTTTCTTTATGATTACCTCAGGATCATTTTCGGTGAAATAGTTCTGGTGTTGCTCTAGTTCTGTGTCTAAGGTTCCTGTAGCATATATATATATATATATATATATATATATATATATATATATATATATTATCCCTAGGGATAGGGGAGAAAGAATACTTCCCACGTATTCCTCGCGTGTCGTGGAAGGCGACTAAAAAGGGAGGGAACGGGGGGTGGGAGGAGCAGGGGGCTGGAAATCCTCTCCTCCCGTTTATAATTTTCCAAAAGAAGGAATGGAGAGGTGGGCCAAGTGAGGACATTCCCTCTAAGGCTCACTCCTCTGTTCTTAACGCTACCTTGCCAATGCAGGATAACGCGAATATATATGCAAAAGATTATATATATATATATATATATATATATATATATATATATATATATATATATATATATATATATATATATATATATATGAAAGCTTTTTCATTTTTCAGCTTAGGTAAAAGCTTTTAGTGACTCAAGTGGTTGGGACCGAAGTAAGAACTCTTATCTTTGTGTTGATGACATACGCAGGTGAGGGTGTATGACTGCCTCTCTTGGCAAGCTCTAACGTCTGGTACAAACGTATAATGGAACGAGGTGCTGTACGAGTAGTTTTACGACGGAATTACGCAAATGTAATGCAAATATGATTGGTAGTCTTTCTACAAACCGGTTGCCCCTACAAAGGGAAATGTAGTGATATGATGGTAAGGTTTTAAATCACGGATAAATTGTTCGTTCAGGCGAACACTTTTGTTTTTGGTAAGGTTTTAAATCACGGATAAATTGTTCGTTCAGGCGAACACTTTTGTTTTTGGTAAGGTTTTAAATCACGGATAAATTGTTCGTTCAGGCGAACACTTTTGTTTTTGGTAAGGTTTTAAATCACGGATAAATTGTTCGTTCAGGCGAACACTTTTGTTTTTGGTAAGGTTTTAAATCACGGATAAATTGTTCGTTCAGGCGAACACTTTTGTTTTTGGTAAGGTTTTAAATCACGGATAAATTGTTCGTTCAGGCGAACACTTTTGTTTTTGGTAAGGTTTTAAATCACGGATAAATTGTTCGTTCAGGCGAACACTTTTGTTTTTGGTAAGGTTTTAAATCACGGATAAATTGTTCGTTCAGGCGAACACTTTTGTTTTTGGTAAGGTTTTAAATCACGGATAAATTGTTCGTTCAGGCGAACACTTTTGTTTTTGGTAAGGTTTTAAATCACGGATAAATTGTTCGTTCAGGCGAACACTTTTGTTTTTGGTAAGGTTTTAAATCACGGATAAATTGTTCGTTCAGGCGAACACTTTTGTTTTTGGTAAGGTTTTAAATCACGGATAAATTGTTCGTTCAGGCGAACACTTTTGTTTTTGGTAAGGTTTTAAATCACGGATAAATTGTTCGTTCAGGCGAACACTTTTGTTTTTGGTAAGGTTTTAAATCACGGATAAATTGTTCGTTCAGGCGAACACTTTTGTTTTTGGTAAGGTTTTAAATCACGGATAAATTGTTCGTTCAGGCGAACACTTTTGTTTTTGGTAAGGTTTTAAATCACGGATAAATTGTTCGTTCAGGCGAACACTTTTGTTTTTGGTAAGGTTTTAAATCACGGATAAATTGTTCGTTCAGGCGAACACTTTTGTTTTTGGTAAGGTTTTAAATCACGGATAAATTGTTCGTTCAGGCGAACACTTTTGTTTTTGGTAAGGTTTTAAATCACGGATAAATTGTTCGTTCAGGCGAACACTTTTGTTTTTGGTAAGGTTTTAAATCACGGATAAATTGTTCGTTCAGGCGAACACTTTTGTTTTTGGTAAGGTTTTAAATCACGGATAAATTGTTCGTTCAGGCGAACACTTTTGTTTTTGGTAAGGTTTTAAATCACGGATAAATTGTTCGTTCAGGCGAACACTTTTGTTTTTGGTAAGGTTTTAAATCACGGATAAATTGTTCGTTCAGGCGAACACTTTTGTTTTTGGTAAGGTTTTAAATCACGGATAAATTGTTCGTTCAGGCGAACACTTTTGTTTTTGGTAAGGTTTTAAATCACGGATAAATTGTTCGTTCAGGCGAACACTTTTGTTTTTGGTAAGGTTTTAAATCACGGATAAATTGTTCGTTCAGGCGAACACTTTTGTTTTTGGTAAGGTTTTAAATCACGGATAAATTGTTCGTTCAGGCGAACACTTTTGTTTTTGGTAAGGTTTTAAATCACGGATAAATTGTTCGTTCAGGCGAACACTTTTGTTTTTGGTAAGGTTTTAAATCACGGATAAATTGTTCGTTCAGGCGAACACTTTTGTTTTTGGTAAGGTTTTAAATCACGGATAAATTGTTCGTTCAGGCGAACACTTTTGTTTTTGGTAAGGTTTTAAATCACGGATAAATTGTTCGTTCAGGCGAACACTTTTGTTTTTGGTAAGGTTTTAAATCACGGATAAATTGTTCGTTCAGGCGAACACTTTTGTTTTTGGTAAGGTTTTAAATCACGGATAAATTGTTCGTTCAGGCGAACACTTTTGTTTTTGGTAAGGTTTTAAATCACGGATAAATTGTTCGTTCAGGCGAACACTTTTGTTTTTGGTAAGGTTTTAAATCACGGATAAATTGTTCGTTCAGGCGAACACTTTTGTTTTTGGTAAGGTTTTAAATCACGGATAAATTGTTCGTTCAGGCGAACACTTTTGTTTTTGGTAAGGTTTTAAATCACGGATAAATTGTTCGTTCAGGCGAACACTTTTGTTTTTGGTAAGGTTTTAAATCACGGATAAATTGTTCGTTCAGGCGAACACTTTTGTTTTTGGTAAGGTTTTAAATCACGGATAAATTGTTCGTTCAGGCGAACACTTTTGTTTTTGGTAAGGTTTTAAATCACGGATAAATTGTTCGTTCAGGCGAACACTTTTGTTTTTGGTAAGGTTTTAAATCACGGATAAATTGTTCGTTCAGGCGAACACTTTTGTTTTTGGTAAGGTTTTAAATCACGGATAAATTGTTCGTTCAGGCGAACACTTTTGTTTTTGGTAAGGTTTTAAATCACGGATAAATTGTTCGTTCAGGCGAACACTTTTGTTTTTGGTAAGGTTTTAAATCACGGATAAATTGTTCGTTCAGGCGAACACTTTTGTTTTTGGTAAGGTTTTAAATCACGGATAAATTGTTCGTTCAGGCGAACACTTTTGTTTTTGGTAAGGTTTTAAATCACGGATAAATTGTTCGTTCAGGCGAACACTTTTGTTTTTGGTAAGGTTTTAAATCACGGATAAATTGTTCGTTCAGGCGAACACTTTTGTTTTTGGTAAGGTTTTAAATCACGGATAAATTGTTCGTTCAGGCGAACACTTTTGTTTTTGGTAAGGTTTTAAATCACGGATAAATTGTTCGTTCAGGCGAACACTTTTGTTTTTGGTAAGGTTTTAAATCACGGATAAATTGTTCGTTCAGGCGAACACTTTTGTTTTTGGTAAGGTTTTAAATCACGGATAAATTGTTCGTTCAGGCGAACACTTTTGTTTTTGGTAAGGTTTTAAATCACGGATAAATTGTTCGTTCAGGCGAACACTTTTGTTTTTGGTAAGGTTTTAAATCACGGATAAATTGTTCGTTCAGGCGAACACTTTTGTTTTTGGTAAGGTTTTAAATCACGGATAAATTGTTCGTTCAGGCGAACACTTTTGTTTTTGGTAAGGTTTTAAATCACGGATAAATTGTTCGTTCAGGCGAACACTTTTGTTTTTGGTAAGGTTTTAAATCACGGATAAATTGTTCGTTCAGGCGAACACTTTTGTTTTTGGTAAGGTTTTAAATCACGGATAAATTGTTCGTTCAGGCGAACACTTTTGTTTTTGGTAAGGTTTTAAATCACGGATAAATTGTTCGTTCAGGCGAACACTTTTGTTTTTGGTAAGGTTTTAAATCACGGATAAATTGTTCGTTCAGGCGAACACTTTTGTTTTTGGTAAGGTTTTAAATCACGGATAAATTGTTCGTTCAGGCGAACACTTTTGTTTTTGGTAAGGTTTTAAATCACGGATAAATTGTTCGTTCAGGCGAACACTTTTGTTTTTGGTAAGGTTTTAAATCACGGATAAATTGTTCGTTCAGGCGAACACTTTTGTTTTTGGTAAGGTTTTAAATCACGGATAAATTGTTCGTTCAGGCGAACACTTTTGTTTTTGGTAAGGTTTTAAATCACGGATAAATTGTTCGTTCAGGCGAACACTTTTGTTTTTGGTAAGGTTTTAAATCACGGATAAATTGTTCGTTCAGGCGAACACTTTTGTTTTTGGTAAGGTTTTAAATCACGGATAAATTGTTCGTTCAGGCGAACACTTTTGTTTTTGGTAAGGTTTTAAATCACGGATAAATTGTTCGTTCAGGCGAACACTTTTGTTTTTGGTAAGGTTTTAAATCACGGATAAATTGTTCGTTCAGGCGAACACTTTTGTTTTTGGTAAGGTTTTAAATCACGGATAAATTGTTCGTTCAGGCGAACACTTTTGTTTTTGGTAAGGTTTTAAATCACGGATAAATTGTTCGTTCAGGCGAACACTTTTGTTTTTGGTAAGGTTTTAAATCACGGATAAATTGTTCGTTCAGGCGAACACTTTTGTTTTTGGTAAGGTTTTAAATCACGGATAAATTGTTCGTTCAGGCGAACACTTTTGTTTTTGGTAAGGTTTTAAATCACGGATAAATTGTTCGTTCAGGCGAACACTTTTGTTTTTGGTAAGGTTTTAAATCACGGATAAATTGTTCGTTCAGGCGAACACTTTTGTTTTTGGTAAGGTTTTAAATCACGGATAAATTGTTCGTTCAGGCGAACACTTTTGTTTTTGGTAAGGTTTTAAATCACGGATAAATTGTTCGTTCAGGCGAACACTTTTGTTTTTGGTAAGGTTTTAAATCACGGATAAATTGTTCGTTCAGGCGAACACTTTTGTTTTTGGTAAGGTTTTAAATCACGGATAAATTGTTCGTTCAGGCGAACACTTTTGTTTTTGGTAAGGTTTTAAATCACGGATAAATTGTTCGTTCAGGCGAACACTTTTGTTTTTGGTAAGGTTTTAAATCACGGATAAATTGTTCGTTCAGGCGAACACTTTTGTTTTTGGTAAGGTTTTAAATCACGGATAAATTGTTCGTTCAGGCGAACACTTTTGTTTTTGGTAAGGTTTTAAATCACGGATAAATTGTTCGTTCAGGCGAACACTTTTGTTTTTGGTAAGGTTTTAAATCACGGATAAATTGTTCGTTCAGGCGAACACTTTTGTTTTTGGTAAGGTTTTAAATCACGGATAAATTGTTCGTTCAGGCGAACACTTTTGTTTTTGGTAAGGTTTTAAATCACGGATAAATTGTTCGTTCAGGCGAACACTTTTGTTTTTGGTAAGGTTTTAAATCACGGATAAATTGTTCGTTCAGGCGAACACTTTTGTTTTTGGTAAGGTTTTAAATCACGGAT
The DNA here is from genome assembly GCF_036320965.1 of Panulirus ornatus. Lineage (NCBI taxonomy): Eukaryota > Metazoa > Arthropoda > Malacostraca > Decapoda > Palinuridae > Panulirus > Panulirus ornatus. Next base: position 71,827,559 of record NC_092243.1, on the reverse strand, counting down.
AAATTGTTCGTTCAGGCGAACACTTTTGTTTTTGGTAAGGTTTTAAATCACGGATAAATTGTTCGTTCAGGCGAACACTTTTGTTTTTGGTAAGGTTTTAAATCACGGATAAATTGTTCGTTCAGGCGAACACTTTTGTTTTTGGTAAGGTTTTAAATCACGGATAAATTGTTCGTTCAGGCGAACACTTTTGTTTTTGGTAAGGTTTTAAATCACGGATAAATTGTTCGTTCAGGCGAACACTTTTGTTTTTGGTAAGGTTTTAAATCACGGATAAATTGTTCGTTCAGGCGAACACTTTTGTTTTTGGTAAGGTTTTAAATCACGGATAAATTGTTCGTTCAGGCGAACACTTTTGTTTTTGGTAAGGTTTTAAATCACGGATAAATTGTTCGTTCAGGCGAACCCACTTTTGTTTTTGGTAAGGTTTTGGATCACGGATACATTGTTCGTTCAAGCCAAGCTTTAAGAGGAAAGGATAGACAACAACTGGTGTCTCGGGATAGATGGAGAACCTAGCCAGTTAATAAGGGACGGGTCGTAGCTACTAGGAGTGTGTAAATTATTTACAATAAAGAAAACGAGGGGTA